>NW_026558464.1:0-188602 GCF_026930045.1 Uloborus diversus | reverse complement strand
GTTTTATTGTGATTCATAGCTTACTCTCTAAATATCACCAACAGTGGCCACATTGAAACCAGATTTAAAAAAAAAAAAATAATTGAATTATTAACACTTTTGTAGGTAAAACACATCAATATTTCTTTTCCTAATTAAGAAGATATTTTAATAAAAAAATTTTTTTAAGTTATTTATCCCTTTAAAAAATTTTGAGTATTTCTCAGAATTACAAATAGGAACGTACTGGTACAGTCGGACCCCAATTTAACGAACCTCTAATTAATGAATTTTGCGATTTAGAGAATTTTTATTTTTCTCCCTACTAAAATGAAAGCAAAAACCTCTATTTAACGAATAATAAACCCCAAATTAACAAAACATTTCAACAGCCAAAAAAACACATTTTTTTTTTTAAATCAGTTTGAGTTAGGAAATATTGGATTGTTTTCCGAATGACACATACACATTGCCCGAAGCAGAGAAACTCTTTTATTAGAATCTGCAATTTTTGGCGGGTGATGATCGAGCAGCCAATGAATAGTGATTCTTGACGCAGAAAGCGATAATGAAACTCCCATTAAAAACTTGCTTTTTCAAACGCTTTACATGGCCTGAAACTGTAAAAACATATCTCATGCAGCAGGCTGTAAATCAGACCGTATTTCCTCCGCTCCATAAAGTCGAAAGAGCATTATTTCCTGTCAAGGTATCAAAGAAATTGTCAAAAAAATCTATTGCTCAGTACTTTAAAATTTCGAATTAACGAGTGAGTAATAATTCGTGGAATACTGAACAAAAAGTGCACGAAGTGTAAGTGGGAATATTACGAATAACCCCGATTTAACGTATAAAAGTTTCGGTCCCGATGAATTTGTTGAATCGGGGTCCGACTGTATTTTACAAAAAGAAATAATAATTAGCAATTACCAATAATTAAAATGATCTATAGTTATGTACATTCAATTAGCGATTTATTGACAAAGAGTTAATGTGATAGTCTCTTTGAGGCACGAACCTGGGCACTCTCCGAAACAGAACACACTGCAAACTATTGAAACACCAGTGAGCATTAAAAAGGATTCCCCTAATCAAAGAAATTAAGAAACGCTGGGGTCTAGTCAATAGGTAGGAAAAAACGAGCTTGCCCTACGAAAAAAAAAAGGGGGGGGGGGAGATATATATTGTCTTTAATTCGTGTATACTAGTGCCAAGATGAAAAAAACCAAGTTATCCAACACGAAAGACTCCGGAAGAAGATTTTTTCCGGGGGGGGGGGAGGGCAAAAACCGCAGAAGTGTATTACTTTTTGAGGTTTTTTTCAAACATCTCAGAATGTTGATGAGGATTAAATTTCCTGCAACTTATATCACTACAACATTTTTGTAGCATGTATAGCAAGAGCGTTACACCTTCTTGAAAGTCAACATTTTTTCTGACCCCAACGACTAAGTGCGTGATGGCGCGTCGAATAATCTTTACTAATAATAAAGCTGAAAGTCTCTCTGTCTGGATGTCTGTAGGATGTCTGGATCTCTGTGACACGCATAGCGCCTATACCTTTCGGCCGATTTTCATGAAATTTGGCAAAGTTAGTTTGTAGGATGGGGGTGTGCACCTCGAAGCGATTTTTCGAACATTAGATGTGGTTCTTTTTCTATTCCAATTTTAAGAACAAAAATATCATAAGATGGACGAGTCAATTACGAGATTATCATAACCTGGAACCGTAACACGGGCAAAAGCCAATTGGCGAGATACGAAATGATCATAACGTGGAACCGTAACATGAGCACAAGCCAACTGTCGAGATAATTCACCATACATTATTTGTAAATATACAGGCGAACCAAAAGACCTTTTAATTTTTCTATTACGGGCAAAGCCGTGCGGGTACCACTAGTTGAGAATAAAAGGAGGGTGTCTCCAGCTGTGTGACCTTGGAAATGATTTGTGTTTCGCACCTGAGGGAGAGATGCCCTAAACAAAACACCCCCGTTCGATGCCTTTCTGCTTATCCCCGAATCCGTTAATTCGTTCCCCTATTAGTCACTTCAGATCGAGCGAGCATATGTTTAGTGCAAAATCAGTCTGAATGAAGGCAAAATAGAGATTGTGATTGAAAAGAGGGAAGTTTTATATTACACATTATTAATTTATGCAACACATAGGAATTTTATTTAATGATAACATTAAGAAAATATATGGATTATTTCTTCAGTTTCCCATTTTAAGTCATACACTGCAACACTAGACTATGTAAAACTAGGCTTGCCAGATTTCTGAAATGCTAAACCGGAATGCCGGAATACCCCCCCCCCCCCCCCCCCGCCTTCCTTCACAGTTTTGTGGGTATTCAAGGGTACAAAACGCTGGCTGGTTTTTAGAATGCAGTTTTTCTCAATGCTAAGACAAAATTGGTCGTAATTATGAACTTAAATTAGGGTTAATCATAAATGACACAAGCATATAAATTTAACCGTTAAGTTTGACCATGAATTTGATAATATTTACCGATTACTTAAATAAGAAGAAGCAATTGAAATGAGGAAAAAAAGTTAACAATATTTACAAGTATTTTGTATTTTATAGGACTTTTTTCAGAAAGTCTTTTTTAGATTTCATCTTAATATAAAACTCGGTATAATCCATCCGATATTATATTTACATGTAATTAAGCCTTTAACCGTAGATCCCTTCATCAAACGAGTATCATCAGACCATGCGTTGTGTTCATCAAAGAAAATGCTCTCTCAACTGGTGCAGTCTTAATTCATCTCTCTTTATTATTATATAAACGGTCGTTGCCGAGACGAGCGCCTTCAATATTATTCCAAACTAAAATGGGTGTAATGTTCAGCGAAATTTCTTCTGGTGCTAAAGCTGCACCCTTTAGTGCCTAATATTAAACTCGACCGCATGATAACGATTGGGGAGACAATACGATAACAGTATTACAATATTTATTAGCAGAATATCGCTCTTCTACAGTTTTCGTTTTTCATACAGTAGAGTGAAAAAAAAGAAAGAGTAATTATTATAAATAATAATTCTCAGTTATTATTTCAAAACATTTTCGATCGTCTACAATCAAAAATTTTTTTTCCGGGACCCCAAGTAAACCGGCCGGGACACCGGGATTTTGTCTGAAATCTGGGGCAGTCCCGGTCAAACCGGGACGTCTGGCAAGTTTATGTAAAACTATATTAAACGAGCTGATATTTTTTACATCACAAGTAGTGATGTAAAATACCCGGGTATTTATTTTTAGGGGTAAATACCCAGGGTATATACCCGGGTAAATACCCAAAATGGGTATTTACATGGGTAATTATTTCAAAAACTTATATTCAACTAAAATACTTTTCCGTATGTATTCCAATGACCAACCATACACAAAACAATAAATTTTTGCCCAAAAATTGTATTTTGATCACATATTTATGGACTAATTGTGTGAAACAAAATAGCAATCTAATATGATATTCACATTATATCATCACAATCTAATATGATATGTCTAATCAATGTTGATAGCCAAATTTCAGGTATAAAAAGCCATTCTACAAAAAGTAAAAAGCTAAACTGATTGCAAAAAAAAGCAAACATCAATTTTTTAAGGGCTTACGCTTTTATTGCCCAGTAATATATCCTTGCATGACATCAAAATGTAACAAAATGTATTTCAATTTATTATTACTATTTATCTACCTATGGCTTTTGCAGAAATTTCCTCCAAACCTAATTCAAGTGTTCAGGCGTATTCTACATCTCATATATATATATATATATATATATATATATATATATATATATATATATATATATATATATATATATATATATATATATATATATATATATATATATAATGGCAAGTAACAAAAAAGAATTAAACATTTAAAAAAAGGGGAGGAATAAAAAGAATCATAAACAAAGCCACAGAAAAAGAAAAGCTGCTTTGAGATTGAAATCATCAGCATTGGAAATCTCAAAGTATTAAGTACTAGAACTACAAAGCAACACAAATGGATTGTTATGCATTTTTTGGATTTGTAGTGCATTTGCCTACTTTGAAGTGGCAGCCAAATTTTGAAAAGATAAAAAGTGGGGAGAGAATGTAATGAATATATACAAATGCCTGGTGTGGAAATAATTATTTACCACCGGCAAAGACAAATTCACAAAAATTATATCAAAATTATCTTTTAAATTATCCTGTCATCCTATTTAAGTTTTAGAATAGTTCATTCAAAATTTTGACAGGGTTTTTTAATAAGATTTCACTAAGCTTTTATTATAAACAAAATTATGTATTTTAAAAAATTATAATACATAGGTACATTTTTAATCTTTCATTTTACGGTTTATGTTTTAAAAAGAAAAGTATCACCTTTTGATACTATCTATTTCTTTTTTTCAAAATGCGCAATTATTAGGAGATTTATTTACCCTGCCTTCGGATAAATACCCAAAAAAATATTTACCTTCCTACCCTACATCACTAATTATGTGTATTAAAAATAGTTTGAATCATGAAGTACTGGGGAGCAAGTGCAAATGAGCAAGGCAACAAAAAACAATATTTTGATTTTTTTTTTTTTTTTTGCTTATTAATGTGAAAACTGTTTCTATATCTGCTACGTTATCACTTAAACAGCAATAAAATAAATAAATAACATCATAGTCTTAATAACTTTTTAGTTTATTATTCCTAACACCCTTCATGCTTCCTTTTTTTTCATTTTGGATATGACTAACCTAGATCGTGATTTCGAAATCCTGAAGTTCATCATTGAATCGCTTATACTTCTCCAATTATGACATTGAAAAGAAAGATTCTTTGGTTCACACTGTGTTTCTTTCATAATTTCATTAAGTCTTTCAATAAAAAATATATTATAAACTATATATTACATATGTATGTATCAGTTTTACCAATTATTTCATATTTAGATTTTTAAGAAAAATTTCTCATTCACTTTTTGCATTTTTTTGTAAAATACCCAGTTTTTGGGTATTTACCCTGGCCTTGGGTAAATACCCAAAAAATATTTACCTACCCACTGGGTATTTACCCGATCCACATCACTAATCACATGACTTCCTTTTATACCAATTTAATGTCGTTTCTCCATTATTGGCAATTTTAATGTGATTCAATTGTTTACTTTCTAATTATCACCAACAGTGGCCAAATTGAAACCAAACACCAAATTTGTCGCACTGGCGATATATCGCCAAGTGTCCGCTAAATTTTAATACCACTTGAGTTTACATCAAAATAAACAATCTTTTCCCTCAAAAGGGGGCGAAAGACCCCCTTAGAAACACCCGAATGCAACCAAAAGAGAAGGTGCACAACTAGACCCCACTAGGAGTCTACGTACCAAATTTCAACTTTATAGGAGATGCCGTTCTTGAGTCATGCGACATACATACGCACATACATACGTACATATGGACGTCACGAGAAAATTCGTTGTAATCAACTCGGGGGTCGTCAAAATGGATATTTCGGGTGTCTGTAGGTTAATAGGCATATATCCACGAGCGGTCGGATCGAAAAAAAAAATCAACATTCATTCGGGGGTGAGAAAAATGGAAATTAAGGACGATTTTTGAGTGAAAATTTTTTCGCAAATACAATACTTCCTTATTTTTTGTAAAAGGAAGTAAAAAAAGAACTTTAGAAAAATGACTCTTTTAAGCATTTTTTTAAAAAATTATAAATATTTTAATCTGTCCCCGTGAAAATTGGTAAAAAAAAACACATTTTGAAGAATTTTTGTAGGAAACAGTAATTGCAAATTAGAACTAGAACTGTTTATTTTTATTCCGAAAATTCAGATCTACTTTTGGCAATAAATGGGAAAAAAAATTAAGTCCTCCCAAGCGAAGCTTTTTTTTTTACGATTTGTTACAGTTGATGTTCCCATTCGGGGACGTTGGCGATTAAAAGGTTAATAAAAGTAATATGAGTTTCTTTCAAAATATATTAAAAACAAACCATGCATAATACAATCCGATTATTGAAAAAAAAAAGAGTTTTGGCATCTTGAATTTAAATTATGTTTTTCGCAATCACGAGTGTGTGTGTGTGTGTGTGCATGTAGGCGTGTGTGTTTGTGTGTGGGGGGTATGTGTGTTTGTGTGTAGGGGCTTGTGTATGTGTGTAGGCATGTGTGTTTGTGTCTGTGTGCAGGCATGAGTGTGTGGGTAGTTGTGTGTGTATGTATGCGCGTGTGTGTAGGATATGAACGCAACCTGGAGACGGCTTTCGCTATAGGAGCAGCATCGACGGTGATGCTACAGAGGGTGCTGGCGGAAAAATAAAATGATAGCACATCAAAACAGTCAAATGAAAGCAATAAGCAATCGTGTTTGCTCCAAAAAAATAAATAAATAAATAAACATTTATTACATAAGTAATTTATAGTGGCATGGTCATTGCGTAATGTTTTTACTTTCTTTACTGTCCTCAACTTTGATATTTTTTTAAGCGGATAATGTATTTGTTCGAGGAATTACATCAATAAAATCGTGCAAAATGATAACTTAGTTCCTGGTTAAAACTAATTTCACAATATGAGTTTGATTTTGATTCGTAATGTGCCGTTCATAAACAAACGAGTCTAAAAGGTATACTCTTTAAAAGTGGACGGCGTAGTACAATCACCTAAAAAAGAATGACCGTTTCTTTGAACGATGAATAGTTTAGAACATTGCACTGAAGAACATTCTCATATTTATAAAAACTAGCTGATGTGTGCATCACATGACTGCCTTTTACTCCAATTTAATGATAAAAGTGCCTCGGAGTAATAAAAGAAACACTTTAAATATTTTCACCCCAAGTTTGTTGCGAACCGAAGCAAAAAAAAGTTTTATAGAGATAAATTTTCCCAATATCGGCAATTTTAATGTGATTCAAGGGTTAACTCTATAAATATGCCCGAACTGAAACCAGACTTGAAAAATAAATATATAAATAATTTGAATTTTGACACCTTGAATTCAAATTTTGTTACTCACAATCACGTGTCTGTGTGTGTGGGTATGTCTGTGTGTGTGTGGGCATGTGTTTGTGTCTGTGTGCAGGTATGAGTGTGTGTGCGTGTGTGTAGGTGTGAGCATGTTTGCGTGTGTAGGATACGGACGCAACGTGGAGACTTAGCTCGCTAAAGGAGCAGCATCGGGAGGGACCAGTCGACGGTGGTGCAGCAGAGGGAGGCGGGGGGAATATAAAATCATAAGACATCAAAACAGTCAAAAGAGAACAATAAGCAATGTGATTGATCAAAAAAAAAAAAAAAAAAAACGCTACTTTTGTCGCCAAGTTGGCGACAAAACTTGGCAACCAAAAGCTTGGCGATATATCACCAAGTGTTTGCCAAATTATAACACCACTTGTTAATTTCAATTATTCAAACTCAATGATTTCAACCCAAAAAGGTGTAAAATACCCCCTTAAGAACTTCCGAATGTAACCAAAAGGGGAGGTGCACAACTAGACTCCACTAGGAGTTTACGTACCGAATTTCAACTTTCTAGGACATACCGTTTTTGAGTTATGTCAGATACATACGCACATACCAGGGTTGCCAGACGTCCCGGATTTCAAGGGACAGTCCCGTATTTTGAACAATTGTTCCGCGTCCCGGGGAACTTCCATACGGGACGGCTTGGGTCCCGTATTCTAACTAATAACAATATTTTACAAAACGAGACATTATTTTAAGGGGAAAAAAATAAAATAAAAAGTATGAAATAAAGAGCAATAAGAAAACCAAAGAGCAAAACGTTCCTAAACGGCTGACTCTATAGTAAACTGCCTGACTAACTCATTGTTTGAGTCAGACTTGGATTTACAGTCGAGTCCCGACTTACGCGAGGGATGCGTTCCAAGACCCCTCGCGTAAGTCGAAATTTCGCGTTGTAGAAAAATGATTGTATACGATTTTTAGAAACATACCAAGTTTTTTTATACCCTTATAAACACCCCTCAAACTGCTTTAAACCATTCCTCAACTATACACTACAGTTTCTTACATAAATAATCGAACTTTTACTGTATATTTAAAAATAAAAAATATCTGCTTTATTCAACATTAAATACTGTGAAGATGCACAAAATGAATGATTAATAGAAGGGAAATACATATTAAATAAAACAGCACGAAACATACAGTATGCAGTAATAATAAAACGCTGCACTTTAATAGTACTGTTCAGTAGATACAGTAATAAAATTTATGAATTAAAAATGAAGAAGATGATGATTTATGCACCAGGACCAGATCGTTATTCTTACCAAATTTTTAAATACATTTGCTTCGCCTTCTCTTTTGTAACGTTTCCATTTATAAAAACACCTCTCTTCCAGTTCTCTTTAACCTTCAGTACGTTACAAGAACAGCTTCCATTTTCATAGACATTACTCTGCAAGTTTCAACACTGAAAATAAGTTCTGAACATTTACGGATATCCTTTTTCTTGATTTTAAACTGTACTTAAGGACCATGAAAGTTTTTTTTACACCTATTGTCATGCTGCATTCAACGCATTTTTTAGTTGATCTAGGGGGAATTCGCGTTAGCTCTAAAATTCGTTACTAGCGAAAAACTCGCGTTATAGCCATTTCGCGTAGGTCGAATCGCGCTGTAGCGGGAGTCGACTGTAGTTAGTTTCAGCATTATCAAAGGACAATATACCAACGCCAATTTTGAAACAAAGCATATACCCTACTTAGAGAGCAAAACAAAAATTTACTAAATCAAGGTTTTCAGCTCATATAGTTAACACTATTTCGCCATGGTGTTGATGCTTTAGAAATTGATGTCGAAACTACTCGCAACTCCAATAAACTATAGGGTGCGCTACAGCTACTCTCTAATGGCGGATGAAAAAGGTAAAACAAACAAATGCCGTGACTTATAACTGGATTTTGACGCTTAGTGAATGACATTAATTTTTCATCATGTTTATGGGAAGCTTTCTTTTCTATTCTTCTAAAATTACATTACACCACAAACCGTCTGAAGACTGTCTTTTACCCCAAAGAAAACACGTGGAATGGAATATTTTACCTTTTTCGGAAGCATTGTTAATCACCGCAAGGTAGCGTATTCGAGATCTGGAGTTGCGAATTGTTTAAAAATGAGCTGATGTGTGCATCACATGAGTTCCTTTTGCTCCAATTTAATGTCATTTCCACATTTTTGGCAATTTTAATGTGATTCAATCGTTTACTCTCTAAATATCACCAACAGTGGACAAAGTGAAACCAAGTAAAAAAAAAAAAATCGTCGAATTTGTCGCCAAGTTGGCGATAAAACTTGGCGACCAAAAGACTGGCGATATATCGCCAAGTGACCGCCAAATTATAACACCACTTGAGTTTACATCGAAATTAACAATGATTTCCCCACAAAAAGGGGCAAAAGACCCCCTTAGGAACATCCGAATGCAACTAAAAGGGAAGGTGCACAACTAGACCCCACTAGGAGTCTACGTGCCAAATTTCAACTTTCTAGGACATACCGTTTTTGAGTTATGCAAGATACATACACACATACGGACGTCACGAGAAAATTCGTTGTAATTAACTCGGGGATCGTCAAAATGGATATTTCAGGTGTCTCTACGTTTCTAGACACTTATCCACGTGTGGTTGAGTCGAAAAAAAAAACTCAACATTAATTCGGGGGTGAGCAAAATGCAAATTAAGGCCGAATTTTGAGTGAAAATTTTTTCGCGAATACAATACTTCCTTTTTTGGAAAAGGAAGTAAAAATATTCACATGTTTCTAGATCTGCAGTTAAGCGGAATGAGCTAAAGGAGTTTTTTGAGTTTGCTGACCTAGAGTTTAAAGAGGTACTAAAGCTTAAAGTACATCCCGACACGATGGCTAAGTTTAGCTCCTGCTGTAGATAGACTCATTAGATCTTGGCCTGTTCTCATGAATTATTTTTATTAGCGAGGGAGAATCTATCCCTAAGGTTCTCAATGAATTATTGCTTTTAAGTGAAGTAAGTACAGCAGAAACACGGGAAACCAATGAGGTAGCATTAGTTTTTTATTTTCTTAGTAATGTGTTCCCCGTTTTTGAAGTTGCCAGTAACCAACTTCAAAATGAATCTATAACTGCAGCTGAGATTTATGATATTACTAGCAAAAATACCCTGGGTCAGTAATAGATGTGAAAAACAATAGCTACTTGTTTTCGTTTTCTGTTTTAACTGAAAGAACTCAAAACACACCGCTTTGATGTGATTAAAAATCGAGCTTCTTCCTTACCCATAAAAGTAAAATAGCAATAAGTATAATGAACGAACAAACATTCATTTAGAAACGAAAGCACGAATTTAAGCATATAAAAATTTAAAGAATTTCAAAATATGAACTAACAAAAACAAAGATCACTAAAAAAACCGTGCGCTTTATTAAATTAAATAGTACACACACACACAAAGAAAAAAAAATCCCTCTACTATGTTTCACCAAGTGTGCAAAAAGTAGAGTTTCCAAACGTTTAAATGACTTTAAACTCATGTTTACTCCGGAGAAGCCTTGATTCAAAATTTACATTATGATTAATTTTAATGTTGCTGTTGTTAGGCAAAGAATTTTCGAAACAATGGGTTTAATCTTTAATCATTTGATGTGGAAATTACATGACATTCACAGTTTTCGATCACGCCGTTTTTAAACTAAGATACTTAGCAATAAATTATGACCTAAGTTGTTCCCTGATAATAAAGCTATCAATGGTGAAAAAATGGTTAAAAATCTTCCAGTAGTTTTGAAGTTTACCCCGGACATCTGGACAAAAGTAGCCCTTTATGTATAAAGATAAGGATGCAACCCCTAAGAAAGCAATAAATATCATGTTTGCTCCAGAGAGGCCTTGATTTAAAATTTACATTATGATTACTTTTAATGTTCCTGCTGTTAGGCAACGAATTTTCGAAACAATGGGTTTAATCTTTAATCATTTGATGCGGAAATTACATGACATTTAGTTTAAGAACGTCGTGATCGAAAAAAGTAAGTTTTTTAGCAATAAATTATAGCCTAAGTTGTTCCCCGATTATGTAGCTATCTATGGTGAAATCCCTCAAGTAGTTTTGAAGTTTACCCCGGACATCCGGACAGAGATTAACCTTTTATGTATAAAGATGACTAGTTTAGCTAAATAGCTAGAGAGCAGATTTGAAGATAAGTTTTATGGATCGTTCGTCGCTAAAACCTTAAAACATCTAGATGGTAGAAAAATACAATGTCTGACTGAGGGATGCCAGAAATTTTTTGAAGCTGCTCTGAATTACATGAAAAAGTGGTTTAATTTCACAGATAAAATCCCCTTTTTAACTCTTATTAGCTTCACTTGTATGATTATGAGTAACTCTGCTTCGGACTAAGAGCTAGTGACTTATTACTGTTAGAACATTCCACCACTTTATGAGCGTTTGTAGCCTAGAGGTCTAAGGCGCGGGTCTTCGCTGACGTCCAATTCCGGGAATCATTGGAAAAGCGTTCTGATCCCGTCTGCACCAAAATTAAACTTATAATCTTGCAGCTCAATTTTCGCCCACTTTATCGGATTCTTTTAAGATTTGGAATGCAACCTCAGACCCGATGACAATGCAATATTCTATTGTCAAATTACTTTATTAACGATAAGTTATTAGCTTATTCTAATTAACATGCTTTTATTAGCTTAACTTGTATGTTTGAGTGTTCAACTTTCCTTCGGACAAATAGCCAGTGGCTTATTAGAATTACTTACAACGTACAAATCAGAGCTACGGAGCATAACAATGTTTGCACATGAATTTACCAGAAAGCATTCAAAATGTCTGATGCAAATGGTGCAATAGAATACTAAGATACATCCCGTTGTAAAAATCGAACACAACGCACAAAGATTTCATTTAAGAGTTACAAGTGTTAGCAATATTTAGTATCTAAATCTTATTTGAAAATAAATAAAATAATAGTTTAAAAATCTAAAAAAAAAACACGCTTTTATAGCAAAATGAACTAAAAAGTTAAAAATAATCTTTGGATGACTAGTATATAAAGTAATTGACCAAACACTTAATTTTACTGTGATAGAAAAAAAGCGTGGGGGGGGGTCTTATCAGTTGTCTTAAATTTCTCCCACTTGTTATCCATGCAAAAATGTAAATAAGCAGCCCCCCCACGCTTTTTTTATTACAATAAAATTAAGTGTTTGGTCTATATACTTGTCATCCAAAGATTATTTTTAATTTTACAGTTTATTTTGCTACTAGAGCGTGTTTTTTTAGTTTTTAAATTGTTTTAAGACCAATGGCTTTCATGAATAAAATACAGTTTTCTGGTTTGTCAGCCATTGTAGAACAATTACATATTGAAAATAAAGTATTAATAGATGATCTATACGATAAGTTTTTATCAATGAAGGAAGTTCTTAATAGCTTAGTTGCACAAAAAGATATGAATGTAGGCGATAAGTAGCAAATGGTAACGGTACATTAAAATTATTTCACTCATTCAGATTTCTCGATTGGCTGGCGTGGCATTAAAAAACAAGTTTTGCTCTTCGATTCCTTGCGTTACAATTTCAGATACAGTAGTCAAATTTAACAAGAAAATAATTCAATTGCACCATTTCTCTTTTAGCAAACTTAAGTAAAAAAAATTAATTAGCACCTGTTCCTATCTACGTCAATCTGTTTACTGAACTTCGTTCTATTGCTTGCTTTATTCTTCGAGTTAGAGTTCCTCCCAAAATGTGCTCACCCATAAACATACTGACAGAAATCTTCCGAAAGCTATTAAGAAATGGTTGTTTATCACCCCTTAAATATAAATAACCAGTAATTGCCCTCAATCTCAAAAATATCCGCCCCCCCCCCCCCTCCTTTCACTCCTCGAAGTCTGTCCCGTATTTACTGTTCTTAAATCTGGCAACCCTGGTCACATCTTAAAATTTTTAACCATCACTCTCTATTGGATTTCCTTTTCCTCAAAGCAGTATGCTACATTCATTACGAATCATTTCTACATTTTGTTTACTCATCACTTCCCGTTGGCTGTTGCTGCTCATTTGCACCATTTCCAAGAGAATGTTAGTAATATTCTGCGTCACTTGTTTAGCCTATCAACGAAATGCTTGGACTTTCCACACCCCATTCACTCGAACCTGTCAAAACCTTCTCACGCTTTCTTTCGCCAGAACCCTCTCTAACCTAAGACGGCAGATTTTAGGGGCTGCGAATTTCGAAGTTGAAACAGATTTTTTCTTTATTCAGTTGTCGAAGTAGTCCTATATATCCTATATTTCCTATATTTTCAAGAAAAGCATCAAAATTGTCCTATATTTCCTATATTTTTGAAAAATGTCTTATATTTCCGTTTTTTTTGTTGTTGTTGAACCAGGAGGACATTAATTCTACAAATTTTGGTGCATGGTGCACTAAAGGAAAAGATGATTTTACCGATTTTTGCCATTTTTGCAACTGTTCAGTGCCCATAAGCAATAGTGGATTTTCGCAATGGAGGCAGCATGCTAAAACTTTCAAGCATAAAGAAGACTCTGAAAAACGTCAAAAGGATCCTTCTCAAGCTCTGTTTGTTCCTAACACAAGTGTTAAAGGGTTCAGTTTAGATATAAAATCAAATAACAGTGGATTTAGTACTTGGATCATGAGTGAGGAAGAAAAAATAAAAATTTTCTTTCTTCAAATTTTGTTTAATTATTTCGTCTCTGTTTTTTTTTTTTTCAAAAATTATTCTTTCAACTGCAGGAAAGTCATTTCAGATGTAAGAAATAATTTTATTTGAGGTTTTTTTTTTAAACAAAATCATTGATAAGAATAAATAAAAAATATATGATATGTATTATTTCTTTTTTCATAGCAAAAATATTCATATAATGTGTCCTATATTTGTCCTATATTTTTTGCAGAAAATGTCCTATATGTGACAAGTCGGTCACTTCTACCCCTGTTTATTTTTTAAGCATGAATATATGTTAAGCGCTATAAGATTCACATCTTCAATTTAAAAAAAAATAATAATAATTTAGAGTGTGTACCAGTGATTGAATATGCAAAGTTCGGAATTTAACAAGAAATTTAATTTAATTTTAGCGCCAAATTGCTTGATTTAAAAATCTGAAAATATAAATGTCTGTTTCAGTGGAAAAAGATGCACTATTTTCAGTTGCGTAACTATCGGGTCTAGCGCCCCTGGCGAACTAAAGAAATTGCGCGCCCCCCTCAGGGTTGCCACATGGGAAATCACCGGAGCAGGGCCGCCGAGAGCTCGACCGAGCCCCGAGGCAAAATACTGAATTGTGGGCCACCTCAACCCACAAAAAAAAAAAAAAAAAAAAACAACACCTGTTGCCTGCCCTCACCTCTTATTTACATTTCAGTAATCGCAAGTGCGCCTTCTATACCGCGACATCTGCTTCATAGTAATCCTAAGAAACGGAATCGTATTTGGCAGTTTTTCCTAGAAAAAAATATTTTAAAAGGCTGGTTTAATTATAAAAATGCTAACCACTCTAATGTTAAACAAATAACTCGACACCAACATTTAAGATGATTTCAAAAGTTCTATAGTCGATTCCCGACTTACGCGAGGGATGCGTTCCAAGACCCCTCGCGTAAGTCGAAATTTCGCGTTGCGGAAAAGGGTATGTGTAAAAACTTTTATAAACATACCCAATTATTTTAGACACTTGTAAACACCACCTCAAATTATTCAGTAAAGAGATTCTCCATCTCCAGCTCAGTCACTTTCCTATGCCGGGCTGATGAGTGCTAATAAGCACGAAACTGCTGTCCTCGGCTGGAAATGACTGAGCTGGCGGTGTATTTCATGTACCACCTCAAATTGTTAAAAAACATTTGTTAACTATACAGTTCTGTTTCTTTCATTAAAAAAATGAATTATTTTTTTTTAAATTAAGAAAAAACGTTTTATTCAACATAAAATACTGCTACGATGCACAAAACCAATGATCAATGGGAAAGAAAGACATAAAATAACCAGAACGGTAAGTACAGTATGTAGTAAGGAAAACAAATGCACTATAGTTTTACTGTACAGTGGATCCAGTAATGATATTTGTAACTTAAAAAAGGGAAGAAGATGATGATTTATGCTGGGTGATCAAACCGTTATTCTTATATATTTTTAACTACACAATACAGCTGCTTCACTAGTTCCTTTATAACCTTTCCATCTATGGCAACGCAACACCCCTTTTTCTGGTTTCTAATTCACAATACAAAAACAGCTTCCTTTTTCATAATTTTTGCATTTTGCTTAGATACTACTCGATGAACTTTTACTGACTTCCTTTTCTTGACTTTTAATTGCACATATGGAAGATTTACACATACCTAAACTGTCGTGATACCTTCGACGCATTTGTTCAAGCACATAATCTAAAGTTTTTCTTTAACTGTCAGAAACATTACTTTCGCTATTTCTCTCTCTATACTCTCAAGTTGAGACAGTGCTCTTAGGTGTCATTATATTTCAACAACTTTCACATTTAGAATGAAAAAAAAAAGGGAAAATGAGGAGTAATTATCTGTATAAGCGATGTATCTCATTAGTACGGTGTGGGAACTTCCGCTTTCAGTGATGCTAAAGGGATGAAAGTCCATTTACGAAAATTTTTCAGCAGTCAATAACAAAGTCGATACGGCCACCGTGATTCCCTTCCGAAAATTTTCGTATTGTTGGCGAGGAACTCGCATTATGTCAAAAATTCTTTACTGGTGAATTTATTTACGAGTGAAAAAAATCGCTTTATAGCCATTTCGCGTAAGTCGGATCGCGTTGCTGCGGGAGTCAACTGTATAACATAACAGATAAAACAGAAGGAAAAGGTTTAGCAAAATGCTGAAATGTAACACGTTCTCATTTTTCAAAAGGCCTTAATGTGCTTCCCAGTTGAAAATTCAATTCGAATTTCCTTCATGATATCTTTAAACAAATACACACAATAGCTTTGTTTTTCTTTTAAGGAAACACATGTTTGGTTTTAAAATGTTGCAAATCCCCTCCTCCCAACAATGCATTTATTGGAAGGGACATAATGCCCATTTATACTAGGTATTGTTTAACTTGATAGTAATTAAAACATCTTAGCTAAGATTTCAAAAAAAAATTAAGTTGACTATCGTACTTTTGCTATACTGTTATACTGTTGCCTGGTAGCTAAAAATGGACGGGCAAGCCAAATTACAACAAGACGAAAATTTTTAGCTGCTCAGCCAATATTGTTTTTTCAGCATCTCGCGACTTTGCAGCAGCAGCTGTCACACCAGGTGTGGATCCTGCGCAATATCCTCTCCCAATTTGTTATTATTGTTTCTGTTATCGAAACCTCACACCTTTTCCAAACATTAACTTATTTGGTTTTGCAAACATTTGCGCGAGAATACATTGAAAACGAAAAGTTAAGAGATAACTAAAACTGAAAATTTTAACCCCCCCCCTCCCCCCCCCCGACTGAGTAGCAAATGTAGAATCACGAGGGAAAATTGAAAATCCTATTAATTATAGCCTTATACTACTAAAAATCAGTTACAAGTGTTTTATTTGTTAACAAATAAGAAATGACAACAGATAAAGATTTTAAACCACTGCATTTCCTTTCTTTGTTGGCCAACAATGAATTCTGTTACGAATCCCGTGAATCAAGGCTTAACCGTACTTAAAATCTGATTTGAAAAAGCGTTATAATTCGAATTCTATTCAGCATAGAAGTTTCAAATACATTCTATCAGACGCAGAAAAAATACTCTTTGTATTTTTACAAAATTTTTAAATATGTTTTCACTGCAAAACTCGCGAAAAACCTTTTAGAGGTTTCTAATAAATGTCATCCGAAGACGCAAATTAGCTAAGAACACTCTCGATCAAATCTCCTTTCGAACAATTTTTTTCTTTCAAAATCGCCCCATCTGTTTAGACGTTACGATGCCTCAGGCAGATACACAGATACATTGATACACAGACACCGTCAAACTTATAACCTCCTTCCTCAAGGTCGGATCCAGAAATGTTTGAAGAAGGGGGCGATTGGGTTTTTCATGCTTGGGGGAGGGGGGGGGGGGCACTGCCACAGCATTTGATCCAAAACAACTGAAATACAGAGATTCATCCAAGGAGACACCCGGTTTTTCCGCTAAAAGAGGCATTCAAAATTTAAATTTTAAAACTTCAATTTCGCAATATTTCTGGGGAATTTTAGAAATTTTTTCCTTTTACCGAAGTTCGCTTAAAACAGGACCAATTCGGGAAGATTGCTGGTGCCGGATTCCTCAAGGGAGGGGCGATCGCCCTTCCCTGGTATCCGCCCTTGCCCTTCCTTTGTGTGTGAGGGGTTAAAAATAATGCAAACTTTAAAATTTTCCAATGCAAACTACGATTCCCTTCCCGGACATTTGACCACCTGAAAGTGCCAATGTTCCGGTATTGGAACATGCTATTTTGAACGGACATGTTTTTTGAAAATATCATTATAAATTTCTACAAGCATTTTAAAATCATACATTGAAGTATTTTTTTAAGAATGCAATAAATACCATAACATTTTCTGAAAAAGCCCATTTTCAGAAAATTTCATGAGAAAAAGCCACAAAAATGTTTTTTTTTTTTTTTACTTTATTAAACTGGAATCTTTGAAAAATCACAATAAAGAATGTATAAAGAGAAACAATCTAACTGCAGTTCAAAAAATACTTCATAATTTGACTTATAAGTGTTAATCAAAACTTATTGACTTAAGCGTAGGCTTGTCAGACGTCCCGGTTTGACCGGGACAATTCCAGTTTTCAAGCAAAATTCCGGTGTCCCGGCCGGTTTACTTCTCGTCCCGGAAAAAGATAAACAAAAAAAAAATTAATTTGAATTTTGACATCTTGAATTCAAATTATGTTTTTCGCAATCACGAGTGTGTGTATGAAGGCGTGTGTGTTTGCGTGTGGGGGTATGTGTGTTTGTGTGTAGGGGGTATGTGTATGTGTGTGCAGGCATGTGTGTTTGTGTCTGTTTTCTGGCATAACTGTGTGGGTAGTTGTGTGTATGAATGTGTGTGTGGGAGGGGGTATATGTGTGGGTAGTTGTGTGTATGTTTTTGTGTGTGTAGGTGTCTGTACGTATGCGTGTGTGTGTGTTTGTGTATGTAGGTGTATGTGTGTAGTTGTGTATGTATGCGTCTGTGTGTAGGACATGGATGCTATCTGGAGACGGTTTTCGCTACAGGAGCAGCATCGTGAGGAGCCGGTCGACGGTGTTGGTGCGGAGGGTGGCGGTGGGAGAATAAAATGATAGCACGCCAAAAACAATCAAATGAAAGCAATAAGCAATCGTGATTGCTCAATCACAGAAAAGATGACAAAAAATGTTTTAAAATAGTGATCGGTGAAGGATTTTTTAGGATAATTACTTTATTCTTTGTAACATTAACAAGTAAAACCAGTATCTGATTAGCTTTTGTAAATATCTTTACAAGATCAAAACCGAAAAAGTTCAAGCCCTCCCCCCCCCCCCAGGGTAAATAGTATTCAAATTTTTTATTCCTCGTCCTAAGTGTTTCTTCTAACTAATGTAACTTAGAAATATTAACGTGTAAAAAATTAAATGTTAAGATTTATCTGCCTGGTTTTGGTTCATAAGTAGTAAACATTTATTCATAGCATTGAGAATGAACTACAGCTCTAAAGAACTCTGAAAACCAGGGCTATGGAGTCGGAGTCTGACTGATTCTGGGGTAAAGGAGTCAGAATCTTTTAAAAACTTACCGACTCCGACCTTCTTTTTTTTCTCTAATTTTCACTTACTCTCCTTACATTTAAAAAAAAAAAAAACTGACTACAAATTGGTTCGATTTACGTACATAGACCTCCTAATAAAGAGAAACTGCTACCATTGGCAACTAGCTGACTTCTTCATTTATCGAATTTTCACTTTCTGTAATAGCTTATTCCACCGACCCGCTAGTTTTTGCTTGTTTTTTAAACTTTCCTAAACTAATAGCAACTGTCAGCAAACTGTTTGTTTTTGCCTATAACATTCATACAGTACACTTTCAAATAAAAATAATATATTTTTTACTCCTATCTCAGTTAAATAATAAAAGAAAGGTATCCCTTGAGCGAGTCGGGAAAATATATCAGTTTTTTAAAAGCTATATAAAGACTGTCTATGAGCTTGGTTCTCACTAAAATGCATGAAATAAAATAAGTAGGAGAGGGTGGCCCAAAGCAGATTGGCAATCGTATGCCACCGTTTGGAGTGTAAGCTGCGATGTATGAGTATTGAGTATGTCATGTTTACCTGAACACCCGAGTTTTAATCAGTCATAGCGAAGCAGCAGTGAAGCGGCATGGCGTAACCAAGCTTAAAATAAGAAAAATGATACGTATCTAAAAAAAAAAAAAAATTAAGATATGTAACTTGTGATTAGTCGAAGAAAAGTTTGTTTTTAATGTCAATACTATTATGTTATTCTGACACTATCTGCGTTCAAACTACAATGGTCATTTTATTTGTTCCTTCCTCAAACTTAAGGTTATAATTATTGAAATAAAAAACGTGCCTTCGGGCAAAGCGGGTATAAGATTTAATGATGTATTTATTTAAATTTCTTGACACATGTGCCGACATCGATTTTCTATTTCAATAGGATAAGTGTAACTTTAAAAAGTTATTGTTTAGAATGTTAATTAATTTAGTCAATTACTAAAAAAGATCAGATTTTCAATTTAAATTGGATAAGTATAGTTTTTTACATCTCTTTTTTTTATAATGGCAGTTAGCTAGTCAATTAATTCAATCATTTTTAAGTTCCTATTTGATTGGAAAACGTACCAAATCACAATTAGTTACACTTACCCGCTTAACCCGAACGGCTTACCCGCTTTAGGACCCCTGGTTGGGCAATTCGAATAATAAATATTTGGCTTGAAATAATTAAAAAATCATTTTTTATTTTGAAGTTCAAAAACTCTGCTAGGAAATAAAACCGATATTGTTGCGATAAAAATCCAAAAACTACAACTACGAGCGTTCTTCGTTAACCTACCCGCTTTGGGCCTCCTTCCTCTATATGATTTCTTGGTTACAACTGTCAATAATTTCAATTAATATTAAATCTTCATATTAAGGTTAATTCTAAAGCAGCCAATAAAATTAAAATTAAATTGAACGAAGAAGAAATATAGGTACAGTAAAAGCTATTCGCACAAGGCTGTATACCGCCACATTTTATGTGAAGTTTGCTCAAGCCGTACATGTACCAGGCCTCTCTTTGTAAAAAATAAATATACGCCATAATTTTATAGATAAAATATAATTTAAGATTTATTGAGGAAATTTTTCAGAATTAAAGCATCTATATTTTTTATAAACTCTGAAATAAACTTGGGGTGACACCTACCACATGGGTGTCACCCGAATCAGACCTGTCTCTCCCAAGAAAAGTTTGACTTTGAAAGCTGTAACTTGAGAGAATAAAATCTTTTTTGCAGAAATTGAAAGCACACGATTTGACAAACATTTGTTAAACATTAAAGGCGAGCAAATTAATCGTTTCAACTTTTTTTAAAAAATGGGATTTTTAAGTAATCGCATTTTTAAAATCGTAACTATTGGAAAATTTTATTTTCAAATTGAATTTCAAACGTTGTGTGCATTTTAGATTTACAATAAAATCCACGCGAAAACTTCATAAAATGGAATTAATATTTCATTCGCTGTTTAGAGTCCCCCTTCCAATGAGGGGGGAAACTGAAAAAGAAAAGAAAAGAAATAAAATACATAAATATATATTTATAATATGCTCCGGATTTTTATTATATTTAATATTATTATAAAATATTAAATATAATAAAAATCCGGAGTCCGAGTCGGCCAATTTCCTTCTGACTCCGCAGCCCTGATGAAACCTTTTGATACCAGCAACACTGGAAGGGGAGGGGGAGGTATTCGATTTGATCGATATCTATTTGTTAAACATTAAAGGGGGCAAATAACAGATAATCCTTTTCAAATTTTTAAAAAAGGATTTTTAAGTCATCTCACTTTTTAACTCGTAACTATTGGAAAATTTGATTTTTAAATTAAATTTCCAACGTTGTATGCGTCTTGGATTTACAATAAAAAACAAAATGTGAAATTTTCATAAAAAGGAATTAATATTTCAATCTCTGTTTAGAATTTTTCCCCTTTCCCCTGAAGGGAAAGAGGGAGTTGAAAAAATACAGTTTAAAAAAATATAAAAAAATCCGGAGTCGGACGTTTCAAAATCCAGGAGTCAGCCATTTCCCTTCCGACTCCGCATCCCTGCTGGCAAGTCTAGATGATCTGGCTTATCTCTCCTCAGACAGGATCCAGAGGTACAGTTTTGTTGAGGATTTTGTTTGAACTTTGCACTTATCTAACGACGAGCGCTTATTTACTGCAATAAATAATGAGCATAGCTCGGTAACTGTCGCGAATGGAAAATCATTAAGTTCCAACGGAATAGGAAGCTAAAGCTTAAAACGATGATTTGGAGTGGGAGCACTTGTAAAATGTTTACCACTTAAAGATTTTTATTCGTTCCAGATCTTGAAACAAACTTAATGACTGTAAAACAGTAAGCAGAGCAACATTGAATGGTAACGTGTGAAAAGGATCGTTGCAAATTAACATATGAAAGGGAAACGTTTCTAGACGGAAAGTAAAAGCAAAATCTTTATGAAGTAATTTTAGATACAGTCGACTCCCGCTACAACGCGATCCGACTTACGCGAAAGGACTATAACGCGAGTTTTTCACGAGTAAAGAATTTTAGAGCTAACGCGAATTCCTCGTTGACCCTTTTTTTTTTTGGAAGGAAGCATCGGATATCGGCTTCGTTATTGGCTACTAAATATTGATTTCGTAAATGTTATTACATCCCTTTAGCATCACTGACAGCAGCGAAAGTTCTCATACCAAACTACTCAACGTATCGCGTTGTTAGTGCATCAATAACAACTCAGCATCCTTTCTTCTTTTTTCATTTAAAGTTGATGAAACAGAATGACGCCTTGGTGCGCTGTTTTATCCAAAGTTTGAAGATAGGAAGAAAAAGAAAGAGCCTGCCCCCCCCCTCCCCCCCAAAAAAAAGTTAAGATTCTCGAAATTGCTTGAACAACTACAAAACGTCGACGATAGCACGAGAATAAGTATGAGTGAATCTTTCATAAGTACAATTAAAAGTCAAAACAACAGAACTTAGTTTCAGTATTGAATAGCAGAATAGTGTATAAGCAACGTAAATGTGTATTATGAAAATGGAAGCTGCTCTTTTACTGTGGATTAAAGAGTTCAGGAAGAGAGGCTGTTGTCATAAAATGGAAACGTTATAAAAGACAAGGCAAAGCAACCGTATTTAAAAATGTATTGAAAAAGAAAGGAGCATAAATCAACTTCTTTATTTTTCAACTTATGAATTTTATTACTGTATCTACTGTACAGTGTTATATTGCAGCATTTTATAATTACTACATTCTGTGCGTGCCGTGTTGTTTTATTTTATGTCTTTCCCTCCCATTGATCATTCATTTTGTGCACCTTGAAGTATTTTATGTTGAATAAAACGGCTTTTTTTTATTTTTTACAAACAGTAAAAGTTCAGTTCTATATGTAAGAAACTAATGTATAGTTGAGGAATACTTTAAAGAAGTTTAAGGGGTGTTTAACAGTGTCTTAAAGAATTTGGTATGATTCTAAAAAATTGTATACGTAACATTTCTCTACAACGCGAAATTTCAACTTACGCGAGGAGTCTTGGAACGCATCCCTCGCGTAAGTCGGGACTCGACTGTAATTCTAAAAATGAATGTCTCTTTAACCATCATTGCATTTGCTCGTTTAATGCAATAAGAAAAAATGCATTAAACTGAGGCACAAGAGATTAGGTCACAAAAACTACAATTCGGTTAAAGATAGGCTTGCCAAACGTCCCAGTTTGACCGGGACAGTCCCGGATTTCTGACAAAACTCCGGTATCCCAACCGGTTTACTAAAAGTCACGGAAAATGATAAATTTGATAAAATATGACCAAAAAAGTCAAAAAATAAGAAACTGAAGGAATAATTAGGATAGTTAATTTTCCATTTGCAATATTAACATGATTTTTTTTTATTGGATTAGCTAGTGAATATTTTTAGAACAAGATTAAAAACGTTCTAAATGTTCTGACCAATTGAAATTACATGAAAATATATTTCAAATTTTTATTCCTCATTCAAATAGTTTCTACTTACTTAAGAAAGAAATAAAATGTTTAAATTTATTTGCTTGTTTCATGGGTTTTGGTTCATAGTTAGCAACCATGTATTCATAGCATTACGAAGAAACTACTTACTAAAATAATAATCGAAAAACCAACCAAGAAAGTGCACCCTTCTAAATACTTGCGACACGGGGGGGGGGGCACTTTTGAGGTTCCGGTTGAACATTTCAAAAATCTGGCAAGCCTAGTTAAAGGACTAGCATCGCAGAAACTTGCAACGGGAATAGAATTAAAAAATTTTGCACACAATTTTTCACGTGAAAATTGCATCAAATCAAAATGAACAGATGCACCTTACCCTAAGCAAACACACCATAAATCAAATCAAATTCTCGAAATGATTCACTGATATTTCGTGTCCATTCAAAGTGCCAACTCACTCTGTTGGAGGAAAAATAAATGATCTTACTTTCATAGACGACGCATATCGCTATGACTAAAAAAATGTGGACGAAAATTACAAACTTAACAGACAATGTTGGAGAATATACAAATCAAGAGATTGGAAATTTCTTAAAATAAAAGGGTATAGAGCATCAATTAACTGTACCGTACTCAGGCAGGTGCGTGCAAAGAAATTTGGGGGCCCGTCACAAATGACAGTTGCGGGCACTCCTCGACATTGTTTAACCCTGTATTTCACATGTAGTTTTTAAGAAATTGGGCCCCCTTCAGGCCGGGGCCAAAAGGTATCCCTTTTCTCCCCCCCCCCCCTGTGCACGTCCCCGACCGTATGCGTTGCAGAAAGGAAAAAAAAACCGAAATTTAGTTGAAATGACACTGTGTGTTTACTGTCCCAAGCAGTAGCGTACCTACAGGGTGTGGTGCCCCTGCGAACTTAAGGAACTATGCCCCTGTCCCGAAATCGCCCCGATTTGAAGTCACCGGAGGTCACTGAGACCTCCCAAAAAATTCTTGGGAACATTTGACTAATTGATTCTTCAAATTATGAGTAATCAGTTAGGAGTATACTTTTGTTTAAAGCGAATACAAAAAGCATTGCTAATCTGAAATTGACTGAAAAACACGACCATTTACAAACAGGCAAAATAAAAATGCTATGTATTCGCTAATTAAGGTCTTCCAGTATTTTGTTCAAAAAAGAATTTTCATGCTTACATTATTTATTATAATGAATGTTGCCCACCCCCGAAGAAAAATGGAATCATCCAGCATGCAACGTATACGTCTTCAGCCGACTCAATTTCACGCGAAGTGTAAAATTCCTCCTGTTTTCTTTTTTTTCCAGAGTAAAAAGATTGTTTTACTTTCTCCTTTTTTTAGCATAACTATTATTTTTATTTATAAAAGCATTTTTCAACAAAGGGGTTTCTCCCTCGGAAAATTTTCACATTTGTAATTTTAAAAAAGTAATGAGCTTTGAAATTTTTGGTGGGGGGGGGGAGAGGTTCGTCGTGGTGATGCAACTGGTTTGATAGAGTAAATATCCTCATATAAACAATAGCCGATGAATGAGTAACTCGCGTGTTTCACCAATGAAACTCGCGCCTCGGCATGATCATTTGACAATATGTCTTGGTGATGTTCTACATGCAGGGAAAGGCTTCATTGTGACAAGGCTGAACTCGATCCGGTCAATTAACTGTTTTAGTGGTAAGACTGTGTCGCTAACTGTGTCGTGAAAACAATGGACGCTACCTACTGGAGTTAAGGGCTCATCCACTGGAGTCGGAGTTACAATTTCAACTATCAAGATGTCACCAAACCGGCAATAGCTCTGTTCAAATGTAGAAGCAATTTTCACCCGTCATACCTTGACGAGTGACTTTCTAGTATTTAAAGTAGTGGAGTCAATTTTCTGAATTGAAGTATTTATATTTTTCAAAAACTTGCGATTCCACTTAGGGTGTCATCACCGAGACGGGTGACACAACCCCCTCCGCCCTTCGGTAGCGACGTCACTGTTTCTACCCATCGACTTTCTGTAGGCACATATCCAGCGTTCCATCTTGAGACGAAGTAGTTAGAAATGAGTGATGACTCGTCTAAAACTTCGGTGTATCATCCCCCCATTACACAATCGATAAATCTAGGCTTGCCAGACGTCCCGGTTTGACCTGGACAGTTCCGGTTTTCAGACAAAATCCCGGTGTCCCGGACGGTTTACTTCATATCCCGGAAAAAGATAAATTTGATTACAAATGACCAAAAAGGCCTTATAAATAATTAACTGTGAAAGATTATTTAGGATAATTACTTCTACTTATATCAATGTTACTTATATCATTTGTAACATTTAATCTCTTATATAATTAAAAACTGAGCGTATCTATGTATGTCCAAGTTTCTTCTCCCGAACGACAGTGAACTGACCATCGAACCCGGTATCGATGGATTCGTCATCTTCCCGTCTTCATGTTTGGCTATTTAACATCATCCTCCGATAATAATGAGCGGAGATATCAATTAAAAACTATTAGTTAGGATTCTTAGATTTCGACATAAAATCCCTATTTTTCAAAGGCTTTCCTCCATTCAAATGATTATTCAGTGCTTCATCTCAACTTTCCGCAACGAAGCTTTTATTAAAATGCATAGCGGGGGTGAAGAAAATCATTGAGATGAAAGATCTATCGCCATTTTGTTTTCTCGAATATGAATAGGCAAAATTCTTGTTTTTTTGTTTTGTAGCTTTTCCTGTGATCAGGGGATTTAAAATGCTTACTGTTTGGGGTTTTTTCCGCAATCTACCGCAAAATTTTACTCACTTTTTTTTTGGTTCAAGCCTGAGTGTTGAATACACATCACTCGACATAACTTTTATTTTCGAGGTAAACCGTGCAAAGCCGGGCGACGCAGCTAGTTGTAAAATTAAAACCGGATTAGCTTGAGAGGAATTTTACAATAAGATAAAAACCAAGAACGACTGTCTGAAAAATCCTATAAAATGAAAAGTATGTCTAAATATTGTTTACTTTTTTATTCCTCGTTCAAAGTGTGTTTTTTAACTAAAATAAATTGTAAATATTTACATCTAAGAAGCGAAATGGTCAAATTTCATTTGCTTAAGTCACATTTTTGGTTCGTAATTAGTAACCATAAGAAATTGAGAATAAACTGCCCAATAAAACAATCCAAAAATCAGCCACAGGTGTGTACCCTTTTGAATACTAGGCGGCGATTAAGGGGGGGGGGCATTCCGGTGTCCCGCTTGAGCATTTCAGAAATCTGGCAAGCCTGGATAAATCTCCTTTCAATCAATGCATCTGTTAGAGTTTGCATTTCCCCCCACGTAAGTATTTTAGTTAAATTCGTCCATTCAAATATGTCTGATTGTTCGTGAAACAAAGTCCACTGCTCCAAATATTCCTTGCTTATTTTACAGAACTCAGCAGCTTGTCGTTTTTACTAATTCTTCGTCAACACCAGTGCTGCCATTTCTTTTTTAGCCCCTCAATTCTCAGCACTGCTTGTTGGAACGTTGCTGACTGCATTAGGGTGCGTCTTTTAAAGCAGCATGTTTTGATTTCTGAAATTTCATCCCCTTCATTTGTTTTGGCTTATTAAACTATTTTAGTTGCCTCGTTCGCAAAAGTTAATTTGCATGTTATTATAGATGCGTTTCTAATGTGAATCATTTATTCTAACTGGCAATTTCAGCTGCTTTAAATTTTTTTAAAATAAAGATCTGTGTCTCCTCAGGGTTGCCAGATTCAAGAACAGTAACTAAGGGACGGGCTTAGGAGTGAAAAGGAGGGGGGTGGGGTTGTTTGAGGTTTAGGGCAATTACTGGATATGGTGCATTTTTAAGGGGTGCTTTCCGACGTAGAATGCTCTTTATGATAAATCTAAAAATTCAATCGTTACAAAGTATTAAGATTCAAAATATCGCCAATCAGAGCATGTATTAAAATCGTTTTCATTGCGATTGACGACGCATGCGCAGGATATATTTCCAACATTAGTTGGTTGGTTCATTTAGTTTTAATAGTGCAGGATCCCTTGAGGGCTACACTGCGCCATGTAGTCAATGAGCAAAGAGGAAGCAATCAATTGGATACTTATGGTCTGCCGCCAAAACAAAAACCAAATTAAAACGAAAATAATTTTTGCTTTTGCAGCCACAAAATTTTGTTATTGCTCTTTATTTCAAATGTTTTGTTTTACTTCATTTTTTCCCTTAAAACAATGTCTCGTTTGGTAAAATATAGTTATTAATTAGAATATGGGATTTTACCCGTCCCGTATGGAAGTTCCCCGGGACGCGGGACAATTTTTCAAAATACGGGACTGTCCCTTGAAATCCGGGACGTCTGGCAACCCTGGTTGCCCGCAACTCCTAAGAGCAAGAGCGTACCCCCTCTAAATATCGCGATGCCCCCCCCCCAATGAAAAACACTCCTGAAAACAACCCCACCTTAAAAATTTCAATGGTGCAGTCTGCGCCGTGACCCCCCCCCCTCCGGGTGGGCACCCCTGTGACATCCACGCTGATTGCAATTGATGGGCACAAGGCCCTGGGGTGATGTGAATGTTCGGCTGAAGTTGACTCAAAAAAAAAAAGTCACTTACTTCTCTCGCTGAACTCTGCAAATGTCACTAACAGAGTCTGCTGATCCATCTTTACCACATAAGGCTTGGTGACATTCAATCGTCTTCTTGCAATGCTAAAAACTTTTCCCCAGAACCCATCCCATACTTTTGAAAACTTATAGTTGCACTCAAGGGCGTACTGGGTCCCGCGAGAGGGCGCTAACGTTGGCCTCCAAAGGGCGCAAAAATAAATAAATAAAAGTGCAGAAAACTTTAAAAAAAAAAGACAGAGTACACACGTTTGCGAGTTCAAAGATAAGAAAAAAAAGCGAGGTAAAGTCGCACAGGTTTGTGAGCACAAAAAAAAATAATAATAATAATAATTTTTATAATAATAATAATGATGATAATAATAATAACAAGGAAGTTGCACCAAAAAAAAAAATAAAATATTTTTTTTTTACAAAAAAATGGAATTTTCTCAAAAAATAAACACAGTGAAAAAATATTAAAAATAAATGAAAAAAAGGTGTTCACACACACACAAGCTTGAGGGCGCAAAGGCGGGAGGGAGGGGGCTGGTTGCACTGGTGCTATTTCTAACAAAACGAAAAGCGAAATAACAGAATTAAAAAAATAATAAATAAATAAATAAATAAATAAACAAGCACCTTTCATAATGCACTCAAAAGGACAAAATAACTTTTCTGTGTCAGAAAGGACAATTTAAGCATTCCTATAGTTTTCGAAAATTCCAAGAAAATGACAACACAAACGAAGAAAAATGCGGCTCAAATCATGAAGAGAATTTCTTATCATTATCTAGCTTTCACACAATAACTTTGAATCTTGAAACATTCATATTTTCTTATTGGGAAAGTTTGGTTTGAAATGACTAGAACCGCACTTTTCTTCGTTTGTGGTGTCATTTTCTTGGAATTTTCGAAAACTACAGGAATTCTTAAATTGTCCTTTCTTACCCAGAAAAGTTATTTTGTCCTTTTGAGTGCATAATGAAAAGTGCTTGGTATTTAAAAAAAAATCTGTTATTTTATTCTTTTTAGTGTAAATTTATTTCAGAAATTGAATAATTTTACCCTCACGAAATTTCACCTTACTTTTTTCATTAAAATGCTCGGTACTAAAAGAGAAAAACCCTTTTAACGTGTCTAAATCTTTAAGCAGGTGGCACTAAAATTTAATCCTTGCTCCTATTTAGAATTTATGCTTGCTTTAGAGAAGCCTTGATTCAAAATTTTCATTATGATTGCTTTTTACATTACTGTTGCAAGAAAACAAAATTTGTAACAATGTGTCTTATACTTAAACATTTAAATAGGGAAATGACATGAAATTTGCTGTTATCCATCCTAACTCAAATAATAAATTTATTTTAGAGTTTTAATTTATCAGTGCTAAGTTGCACCTTAAAATTAAGCAAATCATTCAGTGAAATCCCGAAGTCTCTAAGTGGTCTAGTTGCAGGGATATAATCGAAAACAGACCTCAGATTTCTCCGAGACAATCAGGCCAAGTAGAATAAAAGTGTTTAAAAAACACATTGATCTGCGAACCGAATCTCTGGTAAGTCTCACGTGGCTAGGGAGAACAGGTTGCCACCAGAGCGGGGGTACTTGAGAAGAGCTGTAAACATCATTATTTCCAAGTACGAAGCGACTTTTCAACATTCTAAAACTGGATGGGGAGGGGTGGAAAAGGGCAGAGTTGAAGGTTGAAATGCCCTCAACCGCCTTATGAACGTATCAGCAGAGGTAAGCTTTAATTCTGAGGATTTCACTGATAATGTACTCAAAAGTTTCAGCCAGTGTTGCAACCAGTGTATGTTCAGCCAGTGAATGTCCGCATATTTAGCAGAATTCACATAACTGCCTGAGTAAAAGAGAGGCAGCTTGGTGTTTGCAAACGAGAATCCCCGCCGACTTAGAGGGTGCAGAGTTGCACCATTGCCCGTCTCACTACTGGCGATTCTGTTTATCCCTCCTTACGATGGTGGCAAAAGATAGAAGAAAAGTTGAAGTGAATTAATTAAAAAGGGAAACTTCAGTTAATTTGGACTTTTTTTTATTGGGCTGTACAGGGATTTGGTTTTAGGTATCACTCCAGCGCTCTTAACAATTAAATAACTTCTGTCCAAACGAAACGGGTGGTCTGAGCTTGCTTAGACAAGTTTAGGATGAGCCTTCTGACATGACTATATGAATTGTGCTGCATTTTGTACTTCGGAAAAGATTAAAGCCAGTGAAAATTTTTTGTGAACTTCACTGCACTCGTTGATTTTAAAATGCAAATTACAGGTCCCCCTCCCCAAAAGCGATGGCACAACCCTCAATTGTAACGGACTACTATTCCAGAAAAAAATCCCTCAAAAGAGAAAGAAATGCCCCTTGAAACAACTGTCTTCAAAATTCCAACGACGCAAACTACGCCGTACCCCTCCTCCCCCCTCCCCGTCTATGCACCCGTGCACCCCGGTTAGCTAGCATTTTCATCAATTAAGAATTTATTATTTTACTGCTACAGAGTGTGGTTTCTGAGATTTTTTAGTAATTTTTTTAAATAATATGGAATATTTTTTTAAAGAGGATTATTTCGTCCCCTCCCCCTTTTCCCCCAAATCCGACGCGATAAATACTGAAACCTTTTACCCTTTCTTGCTGGTAGGGTAAGAAGTAATTTACAACAGGTTTAAACTTTTTTTTTTGGATGTTTTGGTTTGGCCATTTTTTAGCCTAATTTTACCGTACTAAATGGATAGTAAAATAACATTTCATCTATGGAATAGGAAATAGGACTCCAATGCATCGGTCGCTGTAACGGAAGGGTCGCAGTAATAGGAGATCGTTCTATAGAGCGTTGACTGCACCACTAAAATGTTGGAGTTTGTCGTTTTTCTCATGTTTACTTTTCGGTGGAAACCAAAAACGCAAGTTTGCAGGGGTGCCTACCTTGGAGGGGGGGGGGGGTCATGGCGCATATTGCGCCATGGAAATTCTTAGGGGGTTTTGAGGGGTACTTTTTACTTTTTTGGGGTGCTTTTGATAAAGGGGGAACAGAGACATTTAGGGGATACGCATTTGCTCTTAGGGGTGGGCACCCCTGAAGTTCAATAAATCTGAAGGAAAACCGATGACAAAAATGCAAAAAATGAAGCGAAAACTTTGTAGATACTGCTGTTTACGTGCCCAGGGCAGTGTAACACAGCTTCATGTATTTTTTTCTGTTAAAAAATATAATTTTTAAATTTTAGAAAACAGAGTCCACTAAAGATGATTTCTAACCAGTTCAGTTAAAAACAAGATAATAAGTAGCATTAGCAGACAAGTGGACATTAGTATTAGCATTTACGTTTATGTTTTCTGTTCACAAATTGAAATAATAATTAAAAAGGGAAGGATAAGAAAAATAAATTAAAAAAAAAAAAACACACACACCAGAAATGACACATAGCTATTTGATTAATAATCAAATACAATACTAAAATATATACATCACGTTTATCAATCATGATAAATGGGTGATGGTTTGCAATCTAAATTAATACAGTCGAACTCTCTTTATACAGTCGATAATTAATACAATCGATATTTACTCGCTTTAACCGAGCGCTCGTAAAAAATGAGTTCGCGGAAAAAAATATAAGAATTCATCACTTTTCTTTTTAGGGAGGTAGGGGTAAACGATATGGAGGGGTGAGTCATTTGTAACGGGACCTACAAGGGAATTAAAAAAAGAGTAAGTATCCAAAATCAATCACCCCCTCCTTGAATACTTTCTGGATCTGTTCTTGGCCCCACCTTAAATATTGGGTTGAATACGTCCTTGAAAACGATGCTAGTGTATGCAATGGGGTCGTTTCCTAAATTTTAAAAGTATTTTTTTCTGAAAGAGCATGCATAAAAACATAGGAGCTGACCATTTTCAAATAATTTGACTGAATTTAGTATTAAAATAAAATTACTTTAATCGGTGCGCTTTCATTGTTTACGCTTCTGCCGATGATATCACAAGTGATGAATTGCCGTTCACTGTTGCCATTCAAACAACACAATATTTAATTCGCTTCTTTATTCACATGTGTTGGCAATGATAGGGTTGATAGCAAGCGTACAGCGCAATATTTAAGTCGCTTTTTGATTATCACAACGTGGAAACCCGATAGAAAGATGCGCCAAAGTACATCATTTGTAACGTCATAAAGAGCACGCCTTATTTTCGAAATCGGACATAAAAAAAATTAAGCGTTGGGATAATGAAAAGTTATTTTTAGCTCCATGTTTTTTGAGCAATCACGATTGCTTATTGTTCTCACTTGACTGTTTTGGCGTCCTATCATTTTATTTTCCCACCGCCACCCTCCGCACCATCACCGTCGACCGGCTCCTCACGATGCTGCTCCTATAGCGAAAGCCGTCTCCGGGTTGCATCCATGTCCTACACACACGCGCATACATACACAACTACACACTCACACGCACACACACACACACAAACACAAACACATACACACACATACATACAGACACCCAAACATACACACAACTTCCCACACATTCATGCCTGCACACATACACAAACACATATGCCTACACACACATACACATACCCCCCCACACACACATTCATTCATTCATACACACAACTACCCACACACTTATGCCAGCACACAGACACACATGCCTACACACACACACACATAACCCGTACGCATAAACACATACCCCCACACGCAAACACACACGCCTACATACACACACTCGTGATTGCGAAAAACATAATTTGAATTCAAGATGTCAAAATTCAAATTGTTATTATTATTATTATTATTTTGCTTTGTTCTTGCTTATCCTATTTTTGCTTATTCTCTCAATTTCAGTGACAAAACGTAGAACTTTTACATTCAATTTTCACTTACACTACTATTCTTAGCTTTTGTTTCAATGTATGCGAGTGCTATTGATATTTTTAAGCAACGGGGGTGTTTCCTTCTATTTAAAAGACGGAAGAGGACTGCTCATCATTACAAACGGATTACTACAGCCGACTCTAGACTTATACGGGGGATGAGTTCCAAATTTCGCGTTGTGGAAGAGGGCAATGAATTTTTTATCAACATGCTCAATCATTTCAGACATTTTCAAGCATTCTTAGGGCAGTTTGCGGCAGTTTTAGACCTTTCCTAAACTACATGTTACTGGTTCTCAAATAAAGAGCTGAATATTTACTGTATATTTAAAAAAGCTGCAATATTCAACATAACATACAGTCAAGAAGTACAAAATCAATGAAACAGAGAGACATAAAATACAATAGTAAAAGCTGCGTCACCCGGCTTTGCACGGTCTACCTCAAAAATAAAAGTTATGTCAAGTGACGCGTGTTCAGTAATCAAGTTTGAATTCCAATAAAACAAAATCTAAAAATTCCTTACAGATTGCAGAAAAACAACCAAAAAAAGAAATATTTTAAATTTCCCGATTATAGGAAAATGCTCAAAACAAAAGCCAGAATATTATTTGTTCATATTCGAGAAAAAAAATTGGCAATGTATATTTCTTCTCAATAATTATCTTCACGCATAAAGTAAAGAAATTTAAATAGAGGGGCCCCGTCTATGGTAAAAATGAGATGAAATTGAAACCGGAATTATTGCATACAGCGGTGCAATTATGAGTGGGGTTATGATAACAACCAAATAAAGTAGCTGGCGGATTGATTTACATTTTAATTCATGTTATAATACAATTTCAAAATCGTGCCTCCTAAACTTGCAACAATATCTAAGTTTAAATTAACAACCAATTGAGATTCAGTAATGGAATGTTTTGAATCAAAAGGTATCTCAAGATATTTAACAAGAAGCTAAGGATCTTGGGATACAGCGGTGCAGCTTCCGGCTTCAATTTCTTAGTATAGCGGGGCCTCTCTATGTAATTTCTATACTCTATGGTCTTCACGCAACAAGTTTTAATAAAAGCATTGTTGAGGAGAGTGGAGATGAAGCACTGAATATTAGTTTGAATGGAGAAAAGCCTTCGAAAAATGAAGATTTTTTGTCGAAATCTGTATATCCTAATTAATAGTTTTTAATTTATATCTCCGCTAATTATTATCAGAGGATTATGTTAAATAGCCAAATATAAAGATGGCAAAATGACGAATCGATCGCTTCCTGGTTCGATGGTCAGTTCACTGTCGTTCGGGAGAAGTAACTCAGACATAGATACATAAGTACATACATAGATACGCTCAGTTTTTAATTATATAAGATTATTAGTAAAGATTTCCTTCATGAGTTAAAATTCTCAAAAAGTGTGTGCCTAATTTGAACAAATGAAAGACTGCAAATGGGCGTACACAGGGGGGGGGGGGGGGGGGGCAACTGTTAGTTCAGGCTCGAACCTGAAGGGAGCCCGAAATTTTCGAAATGAAGGGTGAATTTTATTTAGGGAGGTAGGGGTAAACAATATGGAAAAGGGGGGGAGTCATTTGTGACAGGACCCACAATTTCTGTGCACGCTCCTATACGAACAGTATGTAGTAATAATAATAACCGTGCTGCACTATATTAGTACTTTAGAGTTGATAAAGTAGTTATATTTATAGTTAAGACAGGAAAAATTTATCAGTAAATGTCACACCATAAGGTTTTTGTAATATTTGAATACAGTGGCCTCTTTCCATTCCGAACACTCATGGGACCGAAAAAAGAAAGAAAACATTCCTATTGTAACTTAAAATTAAGATGTATGCTGTGTGATCAAACCGTTATTCTTAAATATTGTTATAATACAAAACAGTTGCTTCACTAGTTCTTTTATAACGTTTCCATCCATGACCAAAACCCCTCTTAATGATTTCTTAAATTCACAATACGAGAGCAGCTTCCATTTTCATAATTTTTGCATTTCGCTTAGATACTACTCGGTAAACTTTTACGGATTTCCTGTTTTTGACTTCAAATTGTACAAATGGAAGATTCACTCATACCTAATTGCTGTGCTGTTTTCAACGCATTTTATAGTCGTTCAAGCATATCGAGAACCTTTAATTTTTCTTTAAATGTCAGAAACTTTCTCTTTTTCTTTCTATCTTCACAAACTTTAGATGAAACAGCGCTCGTAGGTGTCATATTTCATTAACTTTCACATTTAGAATGAAAAAAATGAATGGAAAATGAGGAGTAGTTATTTGTGTAAGCAACGGTGTGGGAGATTCCGCTCTCAGTGATGCTAAAGGGATAAAGGTACATTCACGAAAAGAAAAATTTAGTAACCAATAACAAAGTCGATACCTACCCACCACGATTCCTTTTCCGAAAGATTTCGTGTTGCGCCAGGAATTCGCGTTAGGTCTAAAAATCTTTACTGGTGAAAAAATCGCGTTATAGCTATTTCGCGTAAGTCGGATCGCGTTGTAGCGGGAGTTGACTGTATATTTTTGCATTGTGTTTTTTCAATCTAGGCACGTGTTAGCATCCAATTGTTTAAGTTTAAGTGAAAAGGTTTCCGGGTGTTTCTCAACCGCGTATTGCTTGTAGGTAATCGTGCTTTATAAGTCTTGGATTCTTGAAATGCGCAGTTCAATGGCGGAAGCTTCAGGTTGATGCTCAGCTGAATGAGTTCATGAAATACATTTGAAAATAATATTTTTCTTTTTCCTATCTTCATTTCCTTAATGTTTTTCAATCATTTCAACGAAATTGAGAAGGTAATTCAGGTTTTACAGGGGGTTCAGAGTACAGAGAGGTTACCTATGTTAAGTCTATGGAGTTCCGCCGGGGCCTTCAAATTGTGTTCAGAACAGGGGGCCATCAAATTGTGTTTAGAATAAGGGGATGGCGCAAGTTGCGCCATCAAAAAGAGGGGGGGGGGGTATTTTTTTTTAATTATTTTTTTTAAATTTATTTACGGATTTTTTTAAATTTAATTTATTTATTTTATTATGTTTATATTTTATTTCATTTATTTATTTAGTTTGTGTATATGTACGTCATTAAAAGTCAGAACTTTTCTAATTAAAATAATAATAGTAAATAATAATAAAAAATAAATAAATAAATAAAAATTAAAAAAGAAAAAAATTAAAGAGAGCTAAACATAAAAAAGAGAAAGAGGGTTGAGAAAAACGGGGGGGGGGGGGATTTGGGGCATTGAACTGGGGGGGGGCACCCCTGGTTCGGAATATTTGGGTGTTCACATTAGGGAGCATTCAGATAGAGAGTTGCCGTATGCAGGTAAACGGCAGTACCTGCAGAAATAAGTTTTGGAGATATTTGAAGAAATTTTTGTCGGATTCAACATAGTGCCGATTTAAAAAAATCTTTACACTTGGTTCGCAATTAAAAACTTTACACAACTTTTTCTTGTCATGATTTTACTTAGCGTGCTCCCTTGTGAAATGACCGAACACCGAATATTTGGCCACAATCTGGCCGATTATTCGGTATTTGGCCAAATCACTAGGGAGCATGCCAAGTAAAATCATAAAAAGAAGTTTGCATGTAAAGTTTTTAATTGCCAACCAAATGTAAAGATTTTTTTTTCTTTTTTTTTTTTTGCCGGCACTGTATTAACAATAGGGAAGTGCGTAAGAATTAGACGTTTTTTCCTCGCCTTTTTTTCAGCGGAAACCAAATAAGCGAGCTTTGTAATAAAGTAAACGCACAAGAGATGACAAAAATACAAAAAAATTAAAAATGAAAAATTTGAAGTTACTGCCCTTTACTAGCACGCGGCAGAAAAGTGCTTCACATTCGTTTGGTGGGGAAAAAAAATAAATTAAAATCGAAATTTGAGGAAAATGTTTGTCACGGTTAAACTGCTTATTTAATCAGTAAAATATAACAATAACACATTTTACACATAAAAGTACATTGAAATTTTTTTAATATGACACGCAATTGTGGCATTTAAAAGCACAAAATCACAATATTAACTAATCACTTGATAACGTAAACAATGACTTTCAAACCAACACCAGTGGCGCACACAAGGGGAGGGTCCCAGGGTCCGGACCCCTCCCATCGCCCTTGAGTTTTTTTTAATTCACAATAGACGTACGTATGTAGTACGTAAAATAATTCCAAACAAAGGTAAAAATAATTTCAGATTTAATAAAAGAAAAAATAGAATTTGTTTTCTCTTTTTTTTCCTGCAAAATCGAATGTAGGTGAACGTAAGTTGTTCTATAATGATGATTTTGCTTCATTATTTTTTTTTAATTATGAGAAAATTTACATGTATTTGTTATCAATAAAGAAATTTTATTAACTAATGCTAAGTGTAATTCAATATACAGTAAAACCTGTAAAGTTGACCACCTTTGTAAGTTGACCACCTGTCTATGTTGACCGCTTATGTCAGGAACGGAATTAGTCCTATCTCATATAATGAAAAAAACCTCTGTAACTTGACCACCTGTCTATCTTGACCACTAATGAACACCAAATTTGGTTTGGAGCATTGTAAAAAACCCTTTGCAAGTTGACCACTTGTTTTATTTTTTAAAATTTTACTTAGCAAATTGTTTTATTTTATTATTTTTTTTTAATAGCCTTCCAAGAACATTTTTGATACCAGACCAGCGTTTTACTAACTAAATGAAACAGTAGCATAACTAAACCTCCTTTTGAGTTTAACCACATGGGAAAACTATTAAGAACCCTTTTATTCCCCAAACTTGTTTTTCTTTATGAAAACATGTGTCAATAGAAAAGTACAAAGTATTTTTTTTCCAGTTGTAAAATTTTGTGACAACAATGGAATTGTGCTAAAGAGTAAAGTTACTTGCATTGCAGTATTTCTGGTGCAAGGGATTAAGAGATACGACATTTTCATTCTCAACTGCTTTTTTGAACTATGAGAGTCCAGCTTGTTGCTCTTTGTGTTATAGTTTTACTTAAAATGGCTTCAAAAAGAAAGTTAGTTGAGATTGATAAAAAGTATGAAATATTAAAACTAATTGAAAAGGGAGAAAGCTAGAGAAAATTAGCTGACACATATGGAATTTCTAAAACTAGTGTCTAGTAAGTGCGCCAAATTCAATAAGGATTTATTTTGTTGAAAAATAGATCATGGAGTTATAAATGTATATGAGAAAAATTTGCAATTTTTGAGAAGCTATGAATTTTTAGGAACTATTTATATTAAATGAGTAACTTTTCATACACAATAAGATTTTTTTTTTTATCAATTTACTGAAATTTTAAATTTGCATGACACATTATACGTCATTCTGGGAAAATAATCTCTAAAATATTGTTTCAAAGTAATGCTAAACAATGAAAGTGAGTTAAACAGAAAGAGTAAGTGTCAATCAAGCAAAAAATAAATACATGGTGCAAGAAATGACAAAAAAAAAATCATTACCCCCTCCACAAGTTGACCACCTGTCTAAGTTGACCACCAAAGTACTGCACCGCAAGTGGTCAACTTACATAGGTTTCACTGTATATATATATTTTTTGAAAAATGTTTTTTATTTGCGACAATAGATAAAATCAAAGGAATATGTTTGGATGCGTGTCGGAGTAAGACATGAAAATGGTGGACCTTCGATCCTGAGCCCCCCCCCCCCTCTGAAAAATTCCTGTGTGTGTCACTGACCAACTTACTTAAACTTGTACTTAAATGTAGGATTCAAATGAAGAAATTTATTTTTGTCGTTATAGAACACTTTTCTTTAAGGAAAAGAAGTATTTAAAACTAATCTTCAAAGATTAAATATTTAATGAATAAAATAGAACCACATACTTGAATCCTTCTTGAAATGCTTGAAAATCTTTAAAATCGCTGTCCAATGAGACGTCTCATACGAACTATAGTAAAAAGTAGGCTTGCCAGATTTCTGAAGTGTTCAACCGGGACACCGGAATGCCCTCTCCCTGCGTCGCTAGTATTATCAAAGGGGTGCACACCCCTGGCTGATTTTTGGAGCGTTTTATAGGGCAGTTTATTCTCCATGCTATGAATAAATGGTTACTAATTATGAACTTAAAAGACACTAGCAAATAACTGAAGATGAAAATTATGAATGCTAATTTTAGAATAAGTGCAGAGATACATTGTGATGCTATTGTCTATAATGGTTCTTTCAAGTTCACATAAAACGACCTAGGAGCGAATTTTTTTTCTTTTAGTATCTGAACTCGATTCAGGATACAGATGCAAGACATATAAGAGGAATAGGAGAAAGATATCACTTTGGAGAAAATGGTTTGCTTCCAGAGAACTGGATCCGTTTCCTCCGGAATGCAGATAAGAGACATAATTGTTTTTCATGATTGCACTGCCTATACCATCTTGATTTGCTCTTAAAGATTCGACGGGGATTTCCGTTGAATACGACACCTCTAGCTCCGTCAAATCATAAGGAAACCGATTGCAGGATCTTCGTACATGTTTTGGATGCTGCGGAAAGAGGATGCACAAGCATCTGCGCAAGAACTGTTGGGCCCCCGCTGTCATTTTAGGCGTATCGTATTTCCATGAGCTGTATAAAGAGGCGAGAAAGAATATGGGGCTTAAATTTGTAGCTGGGAAACACTTTCGACTTACACTTGTTCAAGATTTTGCTCACAAATTCGGTCAGCAAAAAGCAGTTGCCGGAAGAGGGTTCCACTCATTCTCAGAATGTGACACGACCTTTTAAATATTTTAGCGAATCTTTGCTACTTGTCTTCCTGTAACTTCCGCCCGTAAATGAAGATAGAGAATGGTTTTTCGCCAGCAAACAAAATTCAGTGATTAACTTAAGGAATCAACCACAGCTGAAGCCCTTAGGCAACTTATTTAGTGCTTATCAAGGTAGATAGATATAAATGGGTTATGCCAGTATACCAGAGCTTAAATTCATGATTGGGGTTTACAGTAATTGATGAGAAGCACTTTCTTGTTTGAGTTTGTCCGCAGTTTCAAGTGCTTAAAGCGAATTTACGCCATGCAAGTGTAAGAAAACTGCACTCAAATAACTTGTGGGTACTTCAAAAATGGACTTATCTGCATATCGATGTATAAATACTGCAATGGAAAATGCTATGTATCTGTGTATATTACATGTAAATACAAATGTTTTAAATTACCTTCTATATAACCATTGTACATATCATTTACTCAGATTTGTTGTAGTTTTAGTTGTAGCTTTTGTAATACGGAGTTATATTTTAATTCATAACAATTCTATTTATTATTAATAACTGCAATAAGATAGTGCAATGTTTATAAAGCTAACAATATTATTACTATATATTCTTCTTACATCATTTAAAACATAGAACAAATACTTCAAAGCGTCTAATGAAAAAACTTTTTTTAAAGCTTCTAATAATAAATTTTGGAGTTATATGAAAATAATATCCGTGCTCCCCCCCCCCCCCTTCCATCGTCTTGCTAGTGCAAATATGACTTATAAAACTGCAGCAGGTGTGTCAACTTCCAAAAAATTGCGAAAAAACTGAAGTTTTTTTTTGCCGATAATGAAAATTGATTTCGTTTTAACAAATCAAGGTAGTGTATTCATTCTTAAATAACAATTCAAATGTTTGTTTCAAGTCGTGAAAAAATTACTAGCTTTGTTTATGATTTTTTATTTCTAGTTTTATTCATTGTTTTGTAATCAATTTTTATCAGTAAAGTTGAAAACATGCGTTTGGATTTTAAATACGTTCAGATTTTTGGGGTTCGGGTTATTATTAGGTTCTACTATAAATGAATTGATTTTTTGTAACGTAGTGCTTTAAAATACATAAAAAAACATCTCAAACAACCTTTCCAGAAATTTAAGACTGTAGTTAAAGTTTTGTTTATAAAAATCAAAGTTTTCGAAATTATTACTAAACTTAGGAGGAGATAATTTGATGGATTTTTATGTTTTAATAAGCATAGTACAACAAACAGAAGATACAGTGGGTGATTTTCTAAAAATAATAAAAGTAATTTTGGATTTTTGACCAAAAATAGCCGCTAGGGGGGGTTTCGGGGGGATTTTGAAATGTCCCCCCTATTAAAAATGTTTGTAAGTACATTACCTTCATGCATGCCAAATTTCATGATTTTATTACAAAATGCTGTTTTCGGCTATATTTTCAATTTATCCCCTCTACTAGTTGTTGGACACGTTGCGGATGGGGATCTCCTCCCACTACGAGATATTTATTTTAGCTTCGTGTAAAACAAGCTCTCTTCCTTTCAGTAAAGAAGAATTATTCTCCCTGCACATTTTTACTAAAATCTTCAGATTAAACAGTCAAACAGTGTAGCAATGAAGAAAAAAACAATTATTTAACTGTAAAGTTAAGTATCAACATTTCAAAACGCTTTAACAATTTAATTATCATGAATTAAAGAATTGCTGCAGCACAGTTAAAAATTTCACAACCATTATTTAGTAAGTTATTTAAAACGAACTGATGCGCGCATCACATGGCTTCCTTTTACGCCAATTTAATGATAATTGGAGTAAGCAAGGAAACACTAAATATTTTCACCCCTAGTGTCTTGCGAACCGAAGCAAAAAAATGTTTTACACAGATTTATTTCCCCATCATTGGCAATTTTAATGCGATTCAGTGGCTAACTTTAAATATCACCAACATTGGCCGAATTAAAACCCGATTTAAAAATTAAAACTTCGCGACAAAACTTGGCGATATATCACCAAGCTTTTGTCCGCCAAGTATTTGATAAATTATAACGCCCCTTGAGTTTGCATTGAAATTAACAATGATTTCCTCCAAAAAAAAAGTCTAAAAGACCCCCTTAGGAACTTCCGAATGTAACCAAAAGGGAAGGTGCACAACTAGACACAACTAGGAGTCTACGTACCGAATTTCAACTTTCTAGGACATTTTGAGTTATGCGAGATATATACGTACAAACACACGTACGTACGTACATACGGACGGACATCACGAGAAAACTCGTTGTCATTAACTCGGGGATCCTCAAAATGGGTATTTGGGGTCTCTGTACTTTAATAGGCATCTACGTGTGGTCGGGTCTAAAAAAATAACTCAATACCCATTCGGGGATGAGCAAAATGGAAATTAAGGACAATTTTTGAGGGGTTTTTTTTTTTCGAATATATTTTTACTTCCTTTTTTGTATAAGGAAGTAAAAATTGATGAGTTTGAAAATCCAGCGAAAATAAATGAAAGTGCAAACAGCAATCAAATCCGTGCTGGAAAATATGAAGTTGAATCTGGTTTGAAACTGTGGTTCACGAACAACAGAAAAAGGATGCGTGAGTTAAAGGTTCATCAACGTGGTACATAACAGAAGATTTTGTTTTTAAAATGGGCAGACAAAACCTCTGTAACTTCGGACGGATAGTTTAATCGATTAAAAAAAAAGTAAAAATTAATTTGAATTTCGACATTTGGAATTCCAATTATTTTTCGCAATCATGTGTCTGTTTGTGGCTGTGTGCAGGCATGAGTGTGTATGAGTATGTGTGTGGATGTGTAGGATATAGACGCAACCTGGAGACTTCTCTCTGGAGGAGCAGCATCGGGAGGGACCGGTCGACGGTGGTGCTGCAGAGGGAGGCGGGGGGGGGGGGGGAGAAACAAAATCATAGGAATTCAAAACAGTCAAATGAGAACAATAAGCAATGTGTTTGCTCAAAAATTTCTTTCTACTAATTTAGAATTTAGGATTTAAAACTGCGTTTAGTTGACTCATTGCAATTTCCACTTGAAAAATTAAATGCTCCTTAATGGAAAAAATCGCCATTTTGTTACGTCCTGGATTCGTTTCGGTTATTCTTGTCAAATCGAATTTGTCCCTAAAAGTGCTTATCCCCTCCTGTGCTTATCCCTGTTTCATATGCGCACGCAAAATCATAATAGCAATCTAACTTTGAGTTGATTGAAAAGAAAAATGAGACAACTAAATTAAAAAGAAAGCGGGTTTTAGCACTTCGCGAAACATACAACTGAATAGTCAAGGTAAACGTACATTAAATAAAGAACTTTCTTCCCCCCCTCGCGAAGTTACATTTTCAAACTCAAAGGTTCACAAGGATAAATTTTCATAAAAATAGAAAGTGAGACAGCAAAATCACAAGAAAATAATTTAATCGCTATCGCGAAATATAAAATTTTAAAAATGTAAAACAAAAAGTATTAATTAAATAAAAGAACTTTCTTGCCTCACTCGCGAAGACATGATACAAAAATCAAGCTTCCGCACGGTTGAATAACACTAGTATAGGGAAAAAAGTACTGAAGAAAAACTGTAAATTAATAAAAGATCTTTCTTAACCCTGCTCGCGAATTACAATTTCAAAATCAAAGGTTCATTTCTCTAAATTTTCCTCCAAACGAAAAGTGAGACAGCTTAAATCTGAAAAAACTTGAAAACCGCGCTCGCGAAGTAAATATTTTTGAAATAAACTTAAAAAACTGAGAAAAAATATAAACTCAATAAAAGGAGAAAAAATATAAACTCAATAAAAGAACTTTTTTAACGCGCTCGCGAAGAAATGATACAAAAATCAAGCTAAATTTTCCTTCAAACTAAATCGAGACAGCTTAAATCTGAAAAAACTTGAAAACCGCGCTCGCGAAAAAATATTTTTGAAATAAACTTAAAAAACTGAGAAAAAATATAAACTCAATAAAAGAACTTGATTAACGCGCTCGCGAAGAAATGATACAAAAATCAAGCTAAATTTTCCTTCAAACGAAAAGCGAGACAGTTTAAATCTAAAAAAACTTGAAAACCGCGCTCGCGAAGTAAATATTTTTGAAATAAACTTTAAAAACTGAGAAAAAATATAAACTCAATAAAAGAACTTGATTAACGCGCTCGCGAAGAAATGATACAAAAATCAAGCTAAATTTTCCTTCAAACGAAATCGAAACAGCTTAAATCTGAAAAAACTTGAAAACCGCGTTCGCGAAATAATAATTTTGAAATAAACTTAAAAAACTGAGAAAAAATATAAACTCAATAAAAGAACTTGATTAACGCGCTCGCGAAGAAATGATACAAAAATCAAGCTAAATTTTCCTTCAAACGAAATCGAAACAGCTTAAATCTGAAAAAAAATGAAAACCGCGCTCGCGAAATAAATATTTTTGAAATAAACTTAAAAAACTGAGAAAAAATATAAACTCAATAAAAGGAGAAAAAATATAAACTCAATAAAAGGAGAAAAAATATAAACTCAATAAAAGGAGAAAAAATATAAACTCAATAAAAGGAGAAAAAATATAAACTCAATAAAAGAACTTGATTAACGCGCTCGCGAAGAAATGATACAAAAATCAAGCTAAATTTTCCTTCAAACGAAAAGCGAGACAGCTTAAATCTGAAAAAACTTGAAAACCGCGATCGCGAAAAAATATTTTTGAAATAAACTTAAAAAACTGAGAAAAAATATAAACTCAATAAAAGAACTTTTTTAACGCGCTCGCGAAGAAATGATACAAAAATCAAGCTTCCGCACAGTTGAATAACACTAGTCTACGAAAAAAAAATACTGAAAAAAAACTGTAAATTAATAAAAGATCTTTTTTATCCACGTTCGCGAATTACTTTTTCAAAATCATAGCTTCATTTCTCAAAAATTTTCTTCAAACGAAAAGTTAGACAGCTTAAATCTAAGAAAACGTGAAAACCGCGCTCGCGAAGTAAATATTTTTGAAATAAACTTAAAAAACTGAGAAAAAATATAAACTCAATAAAAGAACTTGATTAACGCGCTCGCGAAGAAATGATACAAAAATCAAGCTAAATTTTCCTTCAAACGAAAAGCGAGACAGTTTAAATCTAAAAAAACTTGAAAACCGCGCTCGCGAAGTAAATATTTTTGAAATAAACTTAAAAAACTGAGAAAAAATATAAACTCAATAAAAGGAGAAAAAATATAAACTCAATAAAAGAACTTGATTAACGCGCTCGCGAAGAAATGATACAAAAATCAAGCTAAATTTTCCTTCAAACGAAAAGCGAGACAGCTTAAATCTGAAAAAACTTGAAAACCGCGCTCGCGAAGTAAATATTTTTGAAATAAACTTAAAAAACTGAGGAAAAATATAAACTCAATAAAAGAACTTGATTAACGCGCTCGCGAAGAAATGATACAAAAATCAAGCTAAATTTTCCTTCAAACGAAATCGAAACAGCTTAAATCTGAAAAAAAAATGAAAACCGCGTTCGCGAAATAATAATTTTGAAATAAACTTAAAAAACTGAGAAAAAATATAAACTCAATAAAAGAACTTGATTAACGCGCTCGCGAAGAAATGATACAAAAGTCAAGCTAAATTTTCCTTCAAACAAAAAGTGAGACAGCTTAAATCTGAAAAAACTTGAAAACCACGCTCGCGAAATAAATATTTTTGAAATAAACTTAAAAAACTGAGAAAAAATATAAACTCAATAAAAGGAGAAAAAATATAAACTCAATAAAAGGAGAAAAAATATAAACTCAATAAAAGGAGAAAAAATATAAACTCAATAAAAGAACTTGATTAACGCGCTCGCGAAGAAATGATACAAAAATCAAGCTAAATTTTCCTTCAAACGAAAAGCGAGACAGCTTAAATCTGAAAAAACTTGAAAACCGCGCTCGCGAAAAAATATTTTTGAAATAAACTTAAAAAACTGAGGAAAAATATAAACTCAATAAAAGAACATTTTTAACGCGCTCGCGAAGAAATGATACAAAAACCAAGCTAAATTTTCCTTCAAACGAAATCGAGACAGCTTAAATCTGAAAAAACTTGAAAACCGCGCTCGCGAAAAAATATTTTTGAAATAAACTTAAAAAACTGAGAAAAAATATAAACTCAATAAAAGAACTTGATTAACGCGCTCGCGAAGAAATGATACAAAAGTCAAGCTAAATTTTCCTTCAAACAAAAAGTGAGACAGCTTAAATCTGAAAAAACTTGAAAACCACGCTCGCGAAATAAATATTTTTGAAATAAACTTAAAAAACTGAGAAAAAATATAAACTCAATAAAAGGAGAAAAATTATAAACTCAATAAAAGGAGAAAAAATATAAACTCAATAAAAGAACTTGATTAACGCGCTCGCGAAGAAATGATACAAAAATCAAGCTAAATTTTCCTTCAAACGAAAAGCGAGACAGCTTAAATCTGAAAAAACTTGAAAACCGCGCTCGCGAAAAAATATTTTTGAAATAAACTTAAAAAACTGAGAAAAAATATAAACTCAATAAAAGAACTTTTTTAACGCGCTCGCGAAGAAATGATACAAAAATCAAGCTTCCGCACAGTTGAATAACACTAGTTTACGAAAAAAAATTCTGAAAAAAAACTGTAAATTAATAAAAGATCTTTTTTATCCCCGTTCGCGAATTACTTTTTCAAAATCATAGCTTCATTTCTCTAAAATTTCCTTCAAACGAAAAGTTAGACAGCTTAAATCTAAGAAAACTTGAAAACCGCGCTCGCGAAGTAAATATTTTTGAAATAAACTTAAAAAACTGAGAAAAAATATAAACTCAATAAAAGAACTTTTTTAACGCGCTCGCGAAGAAATGATACAAAAACCAAGCTAAATTTTCCTTCAAACGAAAAGCGAGACAGCTTAAATCTGAAAAAACTTGAAAACCGCGTTCGCGAAATAATAATTTTGAAATAAACTTAAAAAACTGAGAAAAAATATAAACTCAATAAAAGAACTTGATTAACGCGCTCGCGAAGAAATGATACAAAAGTCAAGCTAAATTTTCCTTCAAACAAAAAGTGAGATAGCTTAAATCTGAAAAAACTTGAAAACCACGCTCGCGAAATAAATATTTTTGAAATAAACTTAAAAAACTGAGAAAAAATATAAACTCAATAAAAGGAGAAAAATTATAAACTCAATAAAAGGAGAAAAAATATAAACTCAATAAAAGAACTTGATTAACGCGCTCGCGAAGAAATGATACAAAAATCAAGCTAAATTTTCCTTCAAACGAAAAGCGAGACAGCTTAAATCTGAAAAAACTTGAAAACCGCGCTCGCGAAAAAATATTTTTGAAATAAACTTAAAAAACTGAGAAAAAATATAAACTCAATAAAAGAACTTTTTTAACGCGCTCGCGAAGAAATGATACAAAAATCAAGCTTCCGCACAGTTGAATAACACTAGTTTACGAAAAAAAAATACTGAAGAAAAATTGTAAATTTATAAAAGAATTTTTTCTTGAATGATTTGAAGAACAGATTTTTTTCTTGAATAAAAGAATTTTTTCTTGATTTGACTTGAATAACACTAGTCTACGAAAAAAAAAAATACTGAAGAAAAACTGTAAATTAATGAAAGATCTTTTTAAACCCCGTTCGCGAATTACTTTTTCAAATCATAGCTTCATTTCTCTAAAATTTCCTTCAAACGAAAAGTGAGACAGCTTAAATATTAGAAAACTTGAATATCGCGCTCACGAAGTAAACATTTTTGAAATAAACTTAAAAAACTGAGAAAAAATATAAACTCAATAAAAAAGAACTTGATTAACGCGCTCGCGAAGAAATGATACAAAAATCAAGCTTCCGCACGGTAACACTGGTCTACAAAAAAAAAATACTGATAAAATATAAATATTGTAAACTAAAATCTACCTTTGCTTACTACTGCTTAGGCCGCAATAAGATGTCTCATTGTGGCGAAAACAAAAAAAAAAAAAAAGATTTTTGCTTCATATCATTAAAATAAACCATGAGTTATAGCTGAATAATAGAAGATGAAAGAATCAGTAACAACATAAACTACAACTCTTAGCTTAACTGTTGAAATTTTTCAAGATTTTAATACATGCATGAAATTATCCAAATCATTTTCAGTGTGTCCAAACTGTAACTATTTTTTTTCCTACAAAACAAAAACATAAAACAGCATGGAACTAGAAATTTTGGGATTGATTTTGATTATGTTTACTTTTCCTAGATGGTGGTAGCTGTCAGAATTGTATTTACTTTTGAATTCACAATGTTTCGTTGTGGCCCATGTCTCATCGTGGCCCACCCTCCCTTATTATTCATAGTTTGTTTTGCGAACGCGAGAAAACCCTTTTCTTTCAAAATTAGTTGCCTCACTATCTATTTCTTTGATTATTTATCAGTACTGAAGCTAGATTTGTCTATTATAATTTCGCGAAAGCGAGAATCAAGATCTTTTATTGAATTAATATTTTTTCTTTGTTTTTTTAGTTGATATCAAAATTGTTTATTTCGCGAGTGTGATTAAAGAATTATTCTTTATTTTAACAGTTTTACTTTTCATTTGAAGGAAAATTTATAGGAATAAACCTGCGATTTTGAAATTATAAATTAATAAAAGAACTTTCTTCCCCCGCAGGCGAAGTTATATTTTTTCCTTGAGTATTTTTTTTTTCATAGATTTTTTTTTTTTTTTTTCGAAAACGCGAGAAAACCTTTTTCTTTTTTATTCAGTTGCCAGAATTTTTATTTCAATCAATATTTCTTCTTTTATTATTTGGTTGTTTTTAGCGTTTCATTTTCGGGAAAGCGAGAAAATCCTTTAGGCTTCTTATTTTTTATTTCTATGATTATTAATCAGTACGTAAGCTAGATTTTTGTATTATAATTTCCCGAGTTCGAGAAAAATGTTCTTTTATTGCATTAGTCTTTTTTCTCAGTTTTTTAAAGTTTATTTCAAAAATGTTTACTTCGTGAGCGCGGTTGGAAAGTTTTCATATTTAAGCTGTCTCGCATTTCATTTGAAGGAAAATTTATAGAAATGAACCTGTGATTTTGAAATTATAAAATCGCAATCGGGGCAAGAAAGATCTTTTATTAATTTAAATTTTTTCTTCAGTACTTTTTGTTTGTAGACCAGTGTTATTATTAAATGGTGCGGAAGCTTGATTTTTGTATAATAATTTCGCGAGCCCGACAAGAAACTTCTTTTATTGAATTAATATTTTTTCTCTGTTTAAGTTTATTTCAAAATTTTTTATTTCGCGAGCGCGGGTAAAGAATTATCCCATATTCAAGCTGGCTCACTTTTCATTTCAAGGAAATTTCTATTTATGAAACTTCAATTTCGAAATTATATAATCGCAAGCGTTGGAAGAAAGTTCATTTATTAATTTAAATTTTTTCTTCAGTATTTTTTGTTTGTAGACCAGTGTTATTATTAAACGGTGCGGAAGCTTGATTTTTGTATAATGATTTCGCGAGCGCGACAATAAACTTCTTTTATTGAATTAATATTTTTTCTCTGTTTAAGTTTATTTCAAAATTTTTTATTTCGCGAGCGCGGGTAAAGAATTATCCCATATTCAAGCTGGCTCACTTTTCATTTGAAGGAAAATTTATATTTATGAAACTTCAATTTCGAAATTATAAAATCGCAAGCGGGGGAAGAAAGTTCATTTATTAATTTAAATTTTTTCTTCAGTATTTTTTGTTTGTAGACCAGTGTTATTATTAAATGGTGCGGAAGCTTGATTTTTGTATAATAATTTCGCGAGCGCGACAATAAACTTCTTTTATTGAATTAATATTTTTTCTCTGTTTAAGTTTATTTCAAAATTTTTTATTTCGCGAGCGCGGGTGAAGAATTATCCCATATTCAAGCTGGCTCACTTTTCATTTGAAGGAAAATTTATATTTATGAAAAACCAATTTTGAAATTATAATTTCGCGAGCGGGGGAAGAAAGTTTTTTTATTAATTTATATTTTTTCCTTGAGTATTTTTTTTTCACTTTTTTTTTTATCTCGCGACCACGAGAAACCTGATTTTAATTAAATTGTCTTATTCTTGACTTCTTTCAATATTTTACTTCTTTCAATATTTATTATTTCACTGATTTCAGTGTTTTGTTTCGCGAACGCGAGAAAACCTGTTTCATTTTAATTTAGTTGCCTCATTTTTTATATCTATGATTATTAATCAGTTCGGAAGCTAGATTTTTGTATTACGACTTCACGAGCGCGAGAGCAAAGTTATTTTTTAAATTGATATTTCCTTCCTCCATTACTTGTACGGGATGATGGGCCACAATGAGACAAAAACATATTTTTCATTTTTGGTGTATTAGTGAGTTCAGAAGCGCAGAAACATACTTGATTATATTAAAGTTATCAAATTATAGTATATTGCGCCAAATTTAGTTTATTTAATGTTAGGAAAATAAAGTTACGAGTCTTTATAAATTCGATGAGAAGTGTCACATTGTGACCTCATGATGGACCAATATGAGACGTTTAAGAAGGGCCACAATGGGTCAGCTGAATAATTACTGTATTTTTACTCAAAGTTTGTAAAATAAGCACCTTTAGCTAGTTAACTTTCTTTAATAAATTCAGTTCAGAGTTATTAAAAATTACAACAAAAAAATTACAACACCAAGCCGCACAGACTAATGTTTTCCACAATTCCGACAGTTTTTTCCCCCATAAATTTGATGGTTTCGAGGTTCTGTGCCCCTTAAAGCATATTTTTAATTTTTAAAACTGTTTTATTCTTACATACGAAACAATTTTAATTACAGTGAGCAAAAAAAGAAAAGAAAAACATAATTCTAAAAAGAATAAATGCCAAACAATAATTGATTTCTTTTACTAACTTTATAATTATAATTAATATTTGTAAAATAATTACATAAATGCTTTAAAATAAGTACCAAATTTGGCAACTTTATTAACTACGAACCGGTTTCTAGTTTTGTTTTGTATAAAGCTGTGTAGTAAAATAAAAATTAACTTGTAATTATTGGTTAAAATATAAATATTTTTAAATCAAGCCTATTTTCTATTATTAAATTTCGTTTTTGTAAACTAAAACAAGAAGTAGATAAGTATTCTACACTTGCTTACTGCTGCTTGGGCCACAAAGAGACGTCTCATTGTAGCCCACACAACAAAATAAAGATTTTTGCTTCATATCATTAAAATAAACCATGAGTTGAAAGTAACGTAGCTGAATGGTAGAAGAATAAAGAGTCAGTAACAAAATAAACTACAACACTTACCTTAACTGTTGAAGTTTTTCAAGATCATGATGGATGAATGAAATTTTCCAAATCATTTTCGGTGTGTCCAAACAGTAACTAATTTTTTTCTACAAAACAAAAACATAGAACAACATGGAACTAGAAATTCTGGGATGCATTTTGGTTACGTTTACTCCTTCTAGGTGGTGGTAGCTGTCAGAATTGTATTTATTTTTGAATTTGCAATGTCTCAATTGTGGCCCACCCTCCCATACAAATAATGGGAGAAGAAAATTTCAGTTAAAAGAAATGATAACTTTGCTCTCGCATTTACGAAATAATAATACAAAAATTTATCTTCCGTACTGATTAATAATCATTTATATGAAATTGCAGCAACTAAATTAAAACGAATCTTTTTCTCATGTTCGCGAAACAAAAACGTTGAAATCAAATAAAGGAAAAAAAAATATTGATTGAAATAAAGAATGAAAAATTAAATTAAAATTGGGTTTTCTCGCCGTCGCGAAATAAAAATTAAGACGTACACCAAATAGCAGAGGAAAAAATTTTAATTTAAAAAAAACTTATTTCGCGTTCGCGATACTAAAATTCAACTTCTATCGGCCGTACTGATTTATAATCATAGAGATTGAAAATGAGACAAAAAATTAAAAAGAAAAGAGATTTTTCTATCGTTCGCGAAACAAAAACTATGAAAACAAAAAGAAAAATCTCAAGGAAAAAATATAAAGCAATAAAAGAACTTTCTACCCTCGCTCGCAAAATTATAATTTCAAAATCAAAAGGTTCATAAATATAAATTTTCCTTCAAATGAAAAGTGAAACATCTAAAATAAAGGATAATTCTTTAAACCGTTCTCGTAAATAAACAATTTTGATATCAACTAAAAAACAAAGGGGAAATATTAATTCAAAGAAAAACCTTTATTAACGCGCAGAAGAAATTAGAATGCAAAACTCATATAAATTTTTTAAAAAATAATAAATACTGAAGAAAAAATTTAAATAAAAGATCTTTCTTAGTCCGGATTCGAATTTATAATTTAAAAATCACAGATTCATTTCTGTAAATTTTCCTTTAAATGAAAATTGAAACAGCTTAAATATGAGAAAACTTTCCAACCGCAATCGCGAAGAAAAGATTTTGAAACAAACTTAAAAAACTGAGAAGAAATATTAATTTAATAAAAGAGATTATAATACAAAAATCAAGCTTCCGGACCGGTGAGTAACACTGGTCTAGATAAAAATAAATAAATATATATATATATATATATATATATACTAAATAAAAAATATTAATACAATAAAGGAACTTAATTAACGCTCTCGGGAAATAATACAAAAATCAAGCTTCCACGCCGCTAAATAACACCAGTCTACATAAAAAAAAAAATATATAAATAAAAAATATAAATAAAAAAACATTAATTCAATAAAAGAACTTAACACGGTCGTGAAATTAGAATAAAAAATCAAGCTAACAAAATAAATAAATAGATTAAAATAATAATAATAATAAATACTGAAGAAAAAGTGTGAATAAAAGATCTTTCTTAGGCCGGATTCGAATTTATAATTTCAAAATCACAGATTCATTTTTGTAAAGTTTCCTTTAAATGAAAGGTGAGACAGCTTAAATATGAAAAAACTTTCCAACCGCGCTCACGAAGTAAACATTTTTGAAATAAACTTAAAAAACTGAGAAGAAATATTAATTAATTAAAAGAACTTGATTAACGCACTCGCGAAATTATAATACAAAAATCAAGCTTCCGGACCGGTGAATAACACTAGTCTACAGAAAAATAAATAAATAAAAATATACTAAATAAAAATATAAATAAAAAATATTAATTCAATAAAAGAACTTAATTAACGCGCTCGCGAAATACAAAAATCAAGCTTCCAGACTGCTGAATAACACTAGTCTACAGAAAAAAAAATAAAAATAATAACTAAACAAAAAATATTAATTCAATAAAAGAACTTACTTGTCACGCTCGCGAAGATATAATACAAAAATCAAGCTTCCGCATCGTTTAGTACCACTAGTCTACAAAAAAAATACTGATAAAATATAAATATTTTTAAAATCAAGCCTATTTTCTATTGTTAAATTTCTTTTTTGTAAACTAAAACAAGTAGTAGATATGAATTAGAATAGAGTGTAGAAAAACACTTTCTTACTGTTGCTTGTGTCATAATGAGAAGTCTCACTGTGGCCCAAACAAAAAAATGACTTTTGCTTTAAACCATGAGTTAATTCGCTGAATAATAGAAGACGAAACAATGAGTAACAACATAAACTACAACTCTTAGCTTAACTGTTGAGGTTTTTCAAGATTTTAATACATGCATGAAATCACCCAAATCATTTTCTGTGTGTCCAAACAGTAAATAATTCTTTCCTACAAAACAAAAATATAGAACGGCATGGAACTAGAAATTCTGGGATGGATTTTGATTATGTTTACTTCTCCTAGATAGTGGTAGCCGTCAGAATTGTATTTACTTTTGAATTCACTATGTCTCGTTGTGGCCCATGTCTCATTGTGGCCCACTCTCCCCTATTATTCATAGTTTGTGTTGCGAAACTGAGAAAACACTTTTCTTTTAAAATCAGTTGCCTCACTATCTATTTCTATGATTATTAATCAGCACTGAAGCTATATTTGGGTATTATAATTTCGCGAACGCGAGAATTAATTTCTTTTATTGAATTAATATTTTTTCTCAGTTTTTTAAAGTTTATTTCAAAAATGTTTACTTCTTGAGCGCGGTTGGAAAGTTCTCATGTTTAATCTGTCTCATTTTTCATTTAAAGGAAAATTTATAGAAATGAATCTGATTTTGAAATTATAAATTCGCAACCGTGGTAAGAAAGATCTTTTATTTACATTTTTTCTTCCGTATTTATTTATTTATTCACTAGTGTTATTCAACGGTGCGGAAGCTTGATTTTTGTTTTATAATTTCGCGAGCGCGCTAATTAAGTTCTTTTATTAAATTAATATTTACTAAATTAATATTTTTTCTTTGCTTTTTTTTAGTTGATTTAAAAATCATTTACTTCGGGCGCGCAGTTAAGAATTATCCTATATTTTAGCAGTTTCACTTTTCATTTGAAGTAAAATTTATAGAAATGAAACTTTGATTTCGAAACTATAATTGACAAGCGGGGGAAGAAAGTTCTTTTATGACTTTCTATTCTTTTCCATGAGATTTTTTTTTCTTTTGTTTTCATAGTTTTTGTTTCGTGAACGAGAGAAAACCCTCATTTCTTTTTCATTTTTGTCTGAATTTCTATGATCATGAATCAGTACGGCGGATAGAAGTTGCATTTTAATATCGCGAAAGTGAAAAAAAAAAACGATTTAATATTTTTCCCTTTGTTATTTGGTTTACGTCTTAGTTTGGTTTTGCGAAAGCGATTGAAATGTGCAGGCCACGTTGTAAAATTAAAGAAAAATTAACAAACAAAATTTTTTTGGCTAAACCTTCAGGAGTTAGAACAAGAGGTCGACCTAACCTCAGATGGGTTGATTGCCTTGAAAAGGATTTGTCTTCCATAAAGGAAAAAATTGGCCAAAAAGAGACAGGCGAGGGGGAAATAAAATGTTGAGAAGGCCTGGGCCTACCCAGGGCTGTCCTGCCTTTGAAGAAGGAAGGATTTGGTGTACGTCTTAAATTTTGTTCCGCGAACGCGAGAATCAAGTTTTTATTAAATATTATTATTTTTTTTTTTTAGTTGATATCAAAATTGTTTATTTCGCGAGAGTAGTTTGGTTTCAAAAAAGAATTTAACAATAGAAAATGGGCTTGATTTAAATATATTTTTATTTCATCAGTATTTATTTATTTATTTTTGTAGACTAGTGTTACTAAGCGGTGCGGAAGCTTGACTTTTGTATTATATCCTCGCGAGCGCGACAAGAAAGTTCTTTTAATAAACTAATATTTTTTCGCAATTTTTTTAAGTTTATTTCAAAAATGCTTACTTCGTGAGCGCGGTTTTCAAGTTCTCTCATATTTAAGCTGCCTCACCTTTCGTTTGAAGGAAAATTTTGAGAAATGAACCTATGATTTTGAAATTATGATTGGCGAGCGGGGTTAAGAAAGATCTTTTATTAATTTGCATTGTTTCCCCAGCATTTTTTTTTCCGTAGACTAGTGTTATTCAATCGTGCGGAAGCTTGATTTTTGTATCATATCTTCGCGAGCGCGACAAGAAAGTTCTTTAATTGAATTAATATTTTTATTTGCTTTTTTTAGTTCATTTAAAAATTGTTTACTTCGGGAGCGTTATTAAAGAATTATCCTATTTTTAAGCAGTCTCACTTTATATTTGAATTAAAATTTATAGAAATGAAACTCTGATTTTGAAACTAAAATTGCACAAGCGGTTGAAGAAAGTTCTTTTATGACTTTCTATTCTTTTCCATGAGATTTTTTTCTTTTTGTTTTCATAGGTTTTGTTTTGTTAACGAGATAAAACCCTCTTTTCTTTTTAATTTTTGGTCTCAATTTTAATTTCTAGGATTATGAATCAGTACGGCAGATAGAAATTGAATTTTAATATCGCGAACGTGAAAAAAAGAAAAATAATAATATTTTTTACCTTGCTATTTGGTGTACGTCTTAGTTTGGTTTCACGAAAGCGATTGAATTGTCAGGTCACGTTGGAAAATTAGATAAAGATCAACAAACAAAATATATTTGGCTAAACTTTCAGGAGTTAGAACAAGGGGTCGACCGGTTCTTAGATGGGTTGATTGCCTTGAAAATTATTTGTCTACCATAAAGGAGAAAATATGCAAGCCATGGCCAAAAAGAGACAGGCGAGGGGAAAAAAATGTGGAGAAGGCTTGGAGCCACTGAGGAACGAAGGATTTGGTGTACGTCTTAGTTTTTGTTCCGTAAAAGCGATAATAAAGTTCTTTTATTGCATTAATATTTTTTCTTTGTTTTTTTTTTTTTAGTTGATATCAAAATTGTTTATTTCGCGAGCGTGGTTAAGGAATTCTCATATTCATGCTGGCTCACTTTTCATTTGAAGGAAAATTTATATTTATGAAACTTCAATTTTGAAGTTATAATTTCGCGAGCAGGGAAAGAAAGTTTATACATTAATTTATATTTTTTCCTTGAGTTTTTTTTTTTTTTTTTTTTTTTTTTGTTTTCATAGTATTATTTTATCTCGCGACCACGAGAAAACCAGATTTTAATTTTCTTATTCTTTACTTCATTCAATATTTTTTCCTGTATTTTTTCATTTACTTTAGCGTTTTTGATTCGCGAGAAACCTGCTTCATTTTAATTTAGTTGCCTCATTTTTGATATCTATGATTATTAATCAGTACGGAAGCTGGATTTAGGTATTATGACTTCACGAGCGCGTTAACAAAGTCATTGTTTTTTTAATTGATGTTTTCTTATACATTATGTGTAGGGGACGGTGGACCACAATGAGACAAAATTACAATGTTCCTAAACGAAACTATGAATCATTTAAACAATGAAGGCAGAAAATATTAATTTTAAAGAAAATGACTTTCTGCAATCGAGAAATTTTAGTACTAAACTATGGAGGAACTTGGTTTACTCCCGTATAACTGTTTTTATTTTCCAATTACAATGTTCTTCAAACTGCTTTTTGCTTTAATATTACTTTAACTTCTGTCTTGTACTGAATGCCAATAGCAAAAAAGAAAAGGATTTAGACCTGCTTTTGTTTTTTGGGGAAAAAATATTTAGACAAAAATAACAATTTAATCAGGATTAGAATATAATTATACAGCGCATACGGTAGAGTAATCTAATGCGCTATTTTAAAACAGAGAAACAATCTGAGAGCAACAAAACTTTTTGATCAAGCTAAGTAAAAAATCTTCTTGACAAACTAAATATATATTTAAAAATTATGAAAACATATTATAAAAAGCTCACCGTATGGATACTTGACAATATCAATGCTGGAAATAGTCAACTTACAAATTTAAGAGATTTATGAGCTAAGGCAAGACATAAATAAATTTGAAAATATTAGACGTACATAAATTAATATACAAACTTAGTTGGCAAATAAATTGCGAGGAAAGGATGACCATTTCATCCATTCCCAGGTACAACACTTTTTTCAGACTTATAAAACATGAAATTAAAACTGCATTCCACGCTCTTAAGTCAGCAAGTTGAATTGAAAAACCATCAAAAATACATCAAAAACAGTATTCATTCCTGTGAGCAATGAATACTTTTTTTTTTTTTTTTTTTTTGGCATCGTAGTGGCTAAAAGTTATTTCAGACAGGATGGTTTTTCCACCTTTGGTAAAAAACCCTTTTTGTGGGAGGAGCTTTCTGCATTTTACTAATGTGCCAACTTTTACTGTGTAGAAGTACCACTCACATTCTCGTTATTCGGTTATTCGGTGAAGTAGGAAAAATCAACTTGGCGTAAGTTTTTGAACATTATCCTCATTTTCCGCGACTTTTTTGGACTCTGAGGGAAAAAATCTCACCATTCATTCGGGTGTGAGCGAAATGGAAATTAAGGCCGATTTTTGAGTGAAATTTTTTTTGCGAATACAATACTTCTTTTTTTGCAAAAGGAAATAAAAAGATGAAATTTTATAAAAAGGACAGAAAGGGTTTATGCTGGAATATGGAGACATGGTTCCTGCAAGCTTAACAGATCAAGAAAAAAAAATTTTTTATCCTATCATGCAGTTTTAAAGCCTGATTGTGTAACGCAGCGAAGGTCGGTTTTCGATGTTTCAAGTAAAACTTCGACATGGGTCTTAGTAAACTCTGTTTTAGGTGTTGGCCCGATTGTTCAGTGGGAATTATTTTTAAAAATTGTTGAATTTTCGCATACATGAATTTGTTTTTACTGCAGACATTGCTGAAATGTAGAGAGAGGTGTTGGTGTCTGAGGAAGATCAAAACTATCATTTCATACTATGGAGAAATAATTATAGTCTGAAATGCAGGAATTTAAACTGCGTTTCTTAACATGCGGAACTGCATCCGCCCTATTTTTGGCAATCAAAGTACTGCAACAAATAGGAATGAACAGCGAAACAGAGAATCCACTTTTTTTGAAAGTTTTTTCAAGTGACTTACGTGGATGATTTGTAATCGGGAGTAAATAATATAAGTGAAGGTATTAGAATTTGTTCTGAGTTGTCTAAAATACTAGGTTCACGTAGTTTTCATCTCAGAAAATGTAGAGCAAATACGGAAGACATTTTGAATCACATTGAGTCAGATTCGAGAAATTTAACGGAGGTTCGAATTCTTCCCAGGAGGCATCAATTTTCAGGACTTTATTCTGACTCTTATTTAGATTGCTTCACGTTGAAAATTGATTTTCATGAAGGACATTCAGTAGCAAAGACACATTATCTCAGAATCTGCTAAACTAATTGATCCATTAGGACTTCTACCTCCTTGTACTGTAATAATTAAAGTATTTCATTAAAAATTGTGGTTTCATAATTTAGATTGGAATACAGCTTTGCCAAATGAGTTATGAAATAATTATAGATATTTCAAGGAATCTTATCTGTTAATTTAATGAAGATTCCAGGGCAATTAAGTAAGCATAAATTAATTCAATTTCGTGGTTTTTCCAGTGCGTTGGAATTAGCGTATGTTGCTGCGGTGCAAACAACAGATGGTATAAGAAAACAGAGTTTGATGTCAGCAAAAAGAAAAGTTTGCCCAATTAAGCAAATTTTAATTCCACGTTTAATTAAATGCTGCAAGATTATAGCGTCTTGTGCAGACTGCTAACGTTGCGTTGAAAGATTTTGAAATAGAAATTTTCGCTTGGACTGAACCTACCGTCGTTGTAGCACGGTTAGCAAGCCATCCCCGTAAATGGAAACAGTTCATGGCTAATAGACTAGCTACATCGGAAGTTCTGGAAATAATCCCATTCAAAGGGTGAGACAAAGTGAAATCAAGGGAGAACTCGGCACAAGTTGTTTTAGCTTGAGATTTAATAGGTATAGGGTTAAAAAAAAAAAATCAAAAATGAAGGCCTGAACTTCTAAAAACTAGTGTCGAAAGGAATTCGGGTACATCAAAAATTGTTTTGTTTGTTCAAAGTTAAACATTTTTCTAAGGAACTGAACATATTAAGAAAAACCAAATCTATTTTAGCTAAAGGCCCTCTTCAGCCATTTTATATCCTTTCATTGAAAAAAATGATGCATTACGGGTTATAAAAACCTAATTTTGATTTAATTAACTTGATATATAGTAAAAATGAGTACTGTGGTGGTGAATTGTCGAAATTTTCTGGTTGAGCGATTCAGAAACATTGTGCTGGGATTCTCTTTCATCAACTTTATTAAAGGGTTCTTTCAGTATCCAGCAACAATATTCGTTATTAGAATAGGAAGCTCTGTCGCCTGCTTGCTTCGCTCGCCAACCTTTGTCCACCATCTGCGGTGGCTTAATGCCGCCAGCTGCGGCTGGCACTTGATGATTTTAATGCTTTTACACCTGGATGTCCTAAGCCCCCCAAGCTCACGAGGACGTCCTCAGAGCATATTAATATATTGCCCGTTACCTTCGGTCCCTGAAGGTCGAGAGGGGTGAGATAGGACAGAGTGGCTTCTCCCGGATGTCCTGTATCCAGCGGTACCAGTTTTGACGCGGTAGACAATACCAGTCCTTAGGAGATAGGGTCAAAGTCACACACAGACAGACGCGCACATGTTTTAAATGTTATAAATTTGACTTTTCAGAATATTGCTCAGGGATTCAAATCGAAATGATTCAATAGCAAGTACAAATTCACATTGCTGCATTTATAACATGTGAGAAACAATTTCTCTCTCGTGGGAACCTGCAACCCAGTTGGCGAATCAGGGAATGCCTCCATAGGTTTACCCATGGGTGGTCAAAGGGAAACACAATACCTCCGGCGGTCCAACAGGCAGAAGTCAAATCTCTTGAGGCTCTGGCGCTCTCCCCCCCCCCCCTTTTTTTGTATAAGGAATCTTGATCTTGATCAGAATTTTGCGAATAATGTAAAACAGGTAAGCCGACGCGTGGGACTCTTGCTAAGCCCAGGAGCGCGATGGGACTGTTGAGGTAGCAAGCAACGAAATTGTAGATCATTTAGCGAAAGGCGCTAAGCATCTAATTAACGTACACAGTGTGAGCGTCCCACTATCAGCCACAAATGCCGTCTACTAATTGAGAGTACCATCAATACCACATAGGCATCGGATATCTAACACAAATAAGGATAGCTTAATCAACAAAACCATAGCGAGGTTGACGACAGGTCATTTTAGAGATATGAAAATTTATAGCAAGGCAATATTAGCTAATCTTCTGAAAATCGATACATTTTTTGCACGAGGGCAGCATTGTGGAGATAGCCAGAACTGTGGTTTTTGCCTTTAGCACCATTTGATCTAGATTCTGCGTAGACGCAGCATCATCATCAACAATTTATTACTGCACTTGTTATTGTCGAGGGGTGCGGGAAAACAATAATTCCTCTTATTCATTCAAAAGTTACGACAAAAAACAATCTATACCTTATCACGTCACAAAAATCTCAGTTCAAAATCAATGCGTATAAATAAATGTTACTATCTGAATTTGAAACTAAAAAATGAACTGATAAATGAAAATATAAATAAAAGCATTTGCTCACAAGGATTTAATATTACTACATTTATTCAAGCATATTAACATTAGAGCAAAGATATTGTCCGATTTTCATGAGAGGGTGCCTCGCCCCGCCTCCTCGAATGCAGAGTTGAATTTTACGCGGGGATGACCGGTAAGCAATCCACGCGCTTTTAAATGAGAAAACCAGACAACCTTAATTTGTGCGTGCATTTTAATGTGCAAAAAAGTCTTAGTGTCCTTCACATCACTTGCTTCAAATGTCTGTTGTCATTTTATTTATTCTTACATTTTACAAACTGCTGCTTTTGCAACAAAAGGCTTTGATCTGAAATACCTTCTGCCGAAAACAGCGAAATTGAATAATCAGATCCCACAAGACGAGGGAGGAGTCAAGTGCCTTCATGCTACAGAATAATGAGGCATATAATCACAAAAGTAACGAAATATATCATTTTACGAATCACAAGTATCACTTTTAAGCTGATGACTGTCATATTTCACACGAAAATTCAGGACAAATCAGTAAGTGTAATTTCATAAAAAAAAATCAAGACATTTTCAAAATCAAAAAAAGTTCTAAAAGTCAGTACAATCGTAATAAAATCAAGACAGCTGGGTTTCCTACTGACTCCTGGGTATTAGTGAGGAAGGACTTTCAAACGCATGTCTCGGATTATTTCTGCGCAATTGCGGCAAGTGAATTGAAATGAAGATATCCATAAATACCCCGCCAATTTTATAGTTCCTCAGTCGTGGATGCTTCTTGGCATTTGACGTGTTAATCTTCAAGATTTTCTTTCCGATATGTAATGCAGTTGCCTAAGAAATGAGACTCTGAATGGCTCAGAGAAAAATGCAAGTTGAAAGCGAAGAAAATAATTTCAAAAGTTGGGTTTAAAAATGATCAGGAGTTTAACTGTGCTAAGAAAATGAAATCTTTGGAATGGTGCTGGTGCCAAGGACGGGTGTCTGGTGCTGGAAGAATCATCATCAGCTCAATGAAAACACAAATAGGAAGGGGGGTTTCATAAAAGCGATTTTTGGAAATTAAGACGGACTTTCTTGAAATAGTTTGACATAAAAGTTCAAATAGAGCTTTGGCTATTTTTGGACGCTTTAAGGAGGGGGGGGGGGGTCTCACGACTAACGTGACTCGCCCTATGGATCCGCACAACGCTGCTGCAAATCCGAATTTTATTTTTCATGCGACAAAATGGACAAACGTAACTATTTTACGTATTTTTTTATTACTTTTTAAATCAAGGACTGAAAAACATCACTTTTCGCGGGAAACAAATAATATAATCTATGAAATTAGAAGAATTATTTAGTTAATCTTGGCTACAAAATGGTAAAAGTCACAGAGTCTGATTGTCTTATTATTTTAATATTTATCTTTATATATCTTGTGTCGAAGTGCGAAAAAAAAAAAAAATCATGCAAGTAACGTTTTCTGACATCTTTTCTGAAATGGATTTCCTGGTTCTGAAAGCAACCAAAAGATGGGAGCTAAGAAACATTTTTAAAGCAACATGAAAACTTCCATACCTCCAGCCACGGTTGCTGGAGAAATACCGATTGTAATTTTTTTTTCTTGTAGAAGGAAGAAATGTTCTCTTGCAGCAAGTGGAGGCAGAATGATTGGCGAGTTGCAACCTACGGTTTCTCGCAAGAAAAGGATGCGTGCGCAAATAGTAGCGATTGACATTAATTATTTTTCTGTAAAATATCATTTAAACTTAAATTTTTTAAAAATATTTAATTGTATAAAAAAGTTAAAATTCTTTACACTTTTTAGTACCGCTTTACATTTATCGTTAACATTTCAATCCCTTTATCAACACTTACATACGTGAAATTGTTGTAAATCATAGCTCTACTGCGAGAGATATTTCATTGTTCTTAACTCGCAGTAAAATTATTTTCCCTCTGTTGTTGATTTTATCGGCAAAAACTTATGCAGATCAATTGAAAAATGAAAAGAACGATTGCTAAAGCTAAAATGGTTAAATACTTTCCGTTAACGAACGAACAACTGCGCTGCATAACTGTTTTCTGCCGTTGAAGAGTTTTAACAAAAAATATATATATATATATATTTCCTTTCCAGTTACATTTTCGATTGATTAATCTAATACTCTAATTTCGGAGAACTACCATGTGTAACACTTGGCTCAGTCTCAAATTTTAGTCAAGCTAATCAAAACAAAGATCTTATCTGCTTGTCACACTTTGCTAAAACCAACATAGCAGAAAAGAAATTATGATTGATTTTGAGGTAAAACAAACCATTGAACAAGACTTGAAGGTGCATTAAAATAATAAAACCAGAAAATAATTAAGTTAGGGCATTGAAGTATAATGTAAACCGTTAAATATAAAGAAAGCGACTCATTAACTAATATGAAAAGCCCCATAAAAATGTAAAAAGAAACTTATGATTTGCAAATGTGGCAACAGTTTTAGAAGAAAGGGGAATTCATTATGTTCCACTTTATGACAATCGCCTCAGTCAAATCCACTTAAAACTCTCCATGGTGAAGCTCGTGCACCCTCTTCTGATTGTAATTTTAACTTATCGACTTTCTGATGTAGTGGCACACCCATTACTGAAGCTCTGTAGAAGTTTATGTGTCAATTTCTGTGCTGTATCAATTGAAAAAGAGGTTAATTTACCATAATATTGCAGATATTTCAAATTTAAAAACAAGGTTTAATACATGGTACGTTGAAGCTTTTGTCAATGAATAAAATAATTTGAGAATTTCTTCATTCCTTTAATCTGTTATGGTAAAAGCTAAGGAAATTAGTGAAGAGCAGCTCCAAAAAAAAAAAAAAAAAAACAGGGTTGAAAAGATCTGCAAAAATTTTAGTAAATACGCAAAATTTCCTTCTTACCCAGGTAATGACCGGTACACTTCAGTTGTTGTACTAACGTTTTCAGAAATAAGCAGTTTAGTTTTTGAACAAAAAACCATCGAAGAGGGTAGAAAAAACTATTAATGTAAAAAAAAGGAATAAACCAATAGTTTGCTGATGCCGAAAAATGTACAAAAACATTGCATTCACTTTTGTTTTTATTTATGAGAACTAAGATTAGTTCCAAAAATTTAAGGAATTGAACATGAACAAAACTTTATGACGCGGCACAAAGTAAAATAACTAGTTGTTCATTTAAAAGTTATATTTTAAATGAACTTTTACTGCTGTTTTGATCCCATTTAAGACGAAGAAATACGTTCGTGACAATTTTAAAACTTTTTAAAAAAACACACAAAACGCTCTTTTAAGTTTTTCTTTCAATTTTACTGAATTATAATGAATAACTCCGAATTCTTGTTCACCGTTTAAAGAGACATATACGCAAAAACGAAACAAAATTAACCAGTACTCCTTGTAATGTTTTGATATAGAGTGTCTAATTGAGAAGATAGAACAATGATAATGATTGTATTAAAGTCAAAGCATATATTTTGACAATGACTTGATAGAGAGATAATGTGTCTTCGATAAGATTGAGCCTGAACTTGAGAACATTCTTTTCTTCTTCAGAAGATGAATAAGACATGGAAACGTTATTTGGGCTGCCCTCGTTTCAGTATCACGAAAGTAACCCAAATGAAATCCAAGTCAAAAAAACACTTTATCACTTACTGAGAAGAAATAATTCTAAAGGTCAGTCCGTATCTTGTCGGAACCGTAAATTAGAAACACTAGAAATGTTAATTAGAAATATTCGTTAGTAATATTAGAAATATCAAAATATTTGATAGGATGACTCTTTAATTGTGTCGAAAATATGACACAATTACAATTACAATAACATACTTGTAATTAGAAAAAAAATTAAGTTTCTTAAATGCTTATGAACTGGAAAATTGTACTTCATTGATTAATCTTTGCTGAGGTAATTGACACTTGTTATTACATTCAGTGAAACCGGAAAAAATGTCGCAGAATGAAACGTAAAGAAAAATCATTAATTATATTGTCCCTTTAAGGGACTTAAATTTAACAAAATTAACATTTGGAAAAACTTTAATAAAAGTTTAAAATTAAGCAATTGTAAATTTAAGAAAACAAAAATAAATCAAACTTAAATTATGCATTGCTGTTATACATAAGTAAAAAAGCATTATCAAAATATTCTGCAAAAGTTCATACAAACTGTGATACAATTAGTTTGCAGTTACAAGCGTTAATTAATAATTGCATTGTGCAAATATTAGTACTTCAGAGACAGAAAAGTGCATTTTACAAAAGCAGCTGAAAATGTCTATTGAACAAGAAAACACATGGAGCTACTAAGTTACAAAAGTATTCCCAGTAACAGTAATTGTCCAGAATTTTAAATACGTTTCGAAAGTCTTTAGCAACGTTCCAAGATGAATTAAGGAACAGAATATCAAAGTTCTACAAGAAAATCAGTTGATTGTTTTTACAAATAGTTTTGTAGTTAATTAATAAGTCTGTTCATAGACATTGGAAAATATCAATTTCAAGACACAGAAATACTGGCCGTGGCTACATATTTGATGAAGACACACTATTTATATTGCAATTCAATTGAAAGACGTTATCGAAAACAAGGTACTAAAGCACCTTTCAGTATTAACGTCTGCAGGAGTCTGGAAGTCTATTTATGTGCACAGCATTTAAAGGGATCCGAGTCATTCTTCCAGCACAAGTGAAGAATCAACCATTCACGGCGAAGAGTGGGAACAACTCCAATGGCCTGGCTGAGAGAGGTACTGTCGAGCCGCAAACAGCTTTCACGTGCACGAGCCAAGATGTAGTGCAGAGTATATGGTGCACTAACACCAGTCCATCAACCTCATGGCCTCAAGGCGTCAGGGAGCTGCGCTGTAGTTGTGGAGGAGCACAGCTGTTACTGCGTCTCAGGACAGTTTGGAACGAGACCGGCCTCTCCGGAGGCTCAGATCTCCCGAGGATGGGGCTCGTATCCTCTCTGGTGCTGGACTTTTCCACAATACAGTCTTAAGAGGCTCTGAACTAGCAGGGAAACTTGTAAGACTCGGATCCCTTGGCACTTAACATGCAGGAAGGCACTGAAAATTCAGCCACTCCGGAGGCTTGCATCACAGATTGGCGGGTCCACTTCTTCTCCTGAGTACATAGACCCACGATATAAAGTGGACGTTCCTATATCAGGAATTCTGGTCTGGAATCGTATTGACCATTGCTGTGAAACATGACGTTTTCTACTATGTTTCAGTACCACAAACATTTGCAAAGTGAAGCAGAACGCAACGATTAAAATTTGAATTATACATTCTCGCCATGACCAGACAGTTCAAATTCTTACAGTTTTGAACGTGAAAACCTTTAAGATACAGATAGAACAAGGACACTAAAAATGCTCACGTTCAAGAGATACAAGATGTTTGACAGTTGCGAATTCTTTAAATTTAAATATTAATTAGCTTTTTAAAGGAAATAATTGATCCTGCAAAAAAGTAATATGGTTTGACATTTTCTATACTTTTTCTTTTAGAAAAAATACTAAATTACTTTTAAATGCTTTTTTTTTGCGATAAAATATTTCGATAAAAGATTAATGATGGCTCCACGAATTAAAGATTTCATGTTGAAAAACATTAATCCAGTATTCAACCCCTGTGTCTGGAACCAACCCATGTGCCATAAAATTTTTATTTCTCCATTTCAGAGAACTTTAAATTAATAAAATTCAAGCAATTTCATTGAAAGAAAGTAACAGAAAGAAAATCAAATCTATACTTTGATGTTAGCACAACAATATTAAACATTTAAATTTTTTTAAAGAATTTTAAATAGTTGTGTTCTAGAAAACGAAATAATATTTTCATATTATTCCGTACTACTTAAGACATGTGACACAGATAAAAAAAATTGGTAATTCAAAATCATTCTAATACAATATTAATGATTACAATTTCCATTAAAAGTTCACAATAATAATAACTCCCATACCAGCAAGGTTCCAGTAGACCAATACAGTTTTTACGGTTACAAGTACGTTTTATAAATGAAAGCACCTTTTTTTTTCTCCTTTTTTTGTTTTTTTCTCTTTTTTTTCATTCATTTTTCTTTTTTTACCCATTTTTTGGGTTATTTTTTTAATTTTTTTTATATATTCTTTTTTTTCATTCTTTTTTCTTTTTTTTGTTTTTTTTCTTTTTTTTTTTGTTTTTTTCTTTTTTTTTTGTTTTTTTTCTTTCTTTTTTTTTTGTTTTTTTTCTTTCTTTTTTTGTTTTTTTTTTTCTTTTTTTCTTTTTCTTTTTTTCTTTCTTTCTTTTTTTTTTGTTTTTTTTTTCTTTCTTTTTTGTTTTTTTTTCTTTTTTTCTTTCTTTTTTTTTTTTTTTTGATGCTTTCACTTACAGATTTTGAAATTCAATATGGGGAGTTTAAATTAAATGAGCAATGCATAATTGATAAAGTTTTAAAATGTTTGTTCTCATGGGACTTGATACCTATGCAACAAGGTTTTTAAATATATTTTACAATTTTTACTAACATTTAACAAAAAAAAATAAATAAATAAAGATTATCAATTAAAAAATGTTTTGCTTCAAAAAAACAAACATTTTTATAAATCTTTGTGCGTGAGGAAAAACTTTACAGTGGAAAAAATTAAGAACAAACACAAAATTTCTGCAATTAATTCATATCTTTAAGTAATATCAAAACCTACTTTTTTTTTCATTTTAGAGGTATCAAGTCCACTTAAATCTATATTCATAGCATCAAATAGATTTCACATTTAAATAAATTATTCAAAAAATCCATCTTTAAATTAAGTTAGCACATACATACAAGTATTTTTTGCTACTAATGAAAAACATACAATTTTCCAGCCGTGATAAAAAAAAAATGTTAGTTAGATTAGTTTTGATCTTAAGTCATGAGAAGTAAAAGTATAAACATAAACTTCGGCTCATAAGAAACCAACAACAAGTACTGGTTAATTAATTTCACGTTTGCTTACGAGTTTAAGCATTTTACTCGATTGCACTTACCTTAAACGGTGAAACAACTTTGTGATTTGAATGATAGAGTAAAATCTACTATCTAACTATATTTTAGTGAAATTCAAGTTTTGTTTCACTTCTACAAAAGTTATAGCTTTAAAATGTCCACTTAATAAAAATGCTGTTGACAGTAGTGAGAAATTTAATACCAAGCACAGACAAGAGCTATATTATCATTAAATGGGATAAAAACAGGCGATTTGAAATTTTTGGAAACGTAAAAGAATAGTAATGCTCTAAAAATTCGATTTTGAATGCAAAAAGGGCCGGATTGTGTTTTTTTCCCCAAAAAAAACCACATACCTAATTACTGTTCTCTATCTCTGATACATATGGTTATCAGATATAAACTAGATATGTGCGAGCATAATATTGTTTACTAGTTGGTTAATGGCCAAGATTTGCTTTACATAAATTCTTCAACTCTAAGTACAGCACAGAAATGACACTAAGAACAGAAAACGTTAGCTTTAGCTAACATTAGCTTAAAAATTTTACTCGAGTACAGTCGAGTCCAGACTTACGCGAGGGATGCGTTCCAAGACACCTCGCGTAAGTCGGAATTTCGCGTTGTGGAACGAGTTATGTTTTTATAAGCATACCCAATTGTTTCAGACGCTTGTAAACACCCCTCATATTGTTTCAAACCATTTATTAACTATATATTGCAGTATCTTTTACAAAGAACCGACTTTTTCTGTATTTTAGAATAAGCGTTATTATTTGACATAAAATTCTGTAATTTAGCAAAAAATCGATGATCAATGGGGGAGAGAAATTTAAAATAAAGCAGTATGCTACCTACAGTAGCATTATTATAGCACTTAACAGTATGTAGTAAATATATTTATAATTTAAAAAATGAAGATGGTTTATGCAGCGCGATCAGAATGTTATCAGAATGTATTTTATCATTGTTCCTATGCAAAATGAAAAAAAGTTAAGAATCGGAGCGGTTATTTACATAAATTAAAGCAAAGTGTTGTTTAGACTAATACAGTGGGTGAACTTCCGCTTTCAGTGATGATAAAGGGATGAAAGTCCATTCACAAAAGCAATATTTAGTGTCAACGAAGCCCATTCTAACTCTCCGCCGCTCTTTTGCGAAAAATTTCATGTTGCAGGCGAGTCATTTGTGTCCGCACTAAAAAATTCATTACTCATGAAAAACTCGCGTTATAGCCATTTCGCGTAAGTGGGTTCGCGTTGTAGCGGGATCCGACTGTACATTTAAATGTGCGAGAAGTTTTGATCTGAAATTGCTTCAGGATGAAGCTGGGCAACGAAGTTCCAAGTTAAGAGAGAGTGCAAGATGCGAACACTATTTCAAGACCGGAAAATGCTCCCGAGAAATTCTAATATTTCATCTCATTTTTCCGTTTTTTTAAGCTATTCGCCACAGTATGCATTAAGTTCGCAGCAGTGGGCATCTCTAACAAAATACTAATTTCAGAGAAGGTTCCTTGAAATGCTGTGTAAATGTTGTTACTATTGAGTGATGCAGCAAATTAAAATTTGATGAAGAAGCTGGAAGTCTTTTCAAAAAATTATAACAAGACTATTTCAGACATTTAGATATTTGCCAATACGATGATTTCCTTTGCTACTATCAACATTTTTCAGTCCTTGTAACAAATTATGAAGAAAATTATAAATGGTATAAGATGCGAAGTACCAGAATAAAGAGTAAAAATTTTAAGGTTTTTAAAAGTTATGATTCTTCCAGCACTCAGAAATAAAAGGTGGACAGAGATCAACTTGATCCAAAATAGCTTTTATGAAGCCTCACTAAAAAGAAAAATGCGAAGTAATTCGCGGCACCTTCACTTTTTCTACATGGTCCCCTAATGTGCGATGATAATGCAAAGTTTTCCCCCTGAGTCAGGCAGTATCAACATCGATCCACTCGAAATTCTTTTAAGGGGGTCCAGGACACATTTTGAAAAAGGTTTTATTAAACAGTTCAGAGCTTTGAAATTTTTCGCACTGATTCAACAGCTATTTAATTAACAAAATCATAACAAATATTTTTTGAAAAAAATTTATTTACATTAAATTTGTTTTTTTTTAAATGGGGTTGCTTTAAATTGCTAAAACTCAAAATATTCTTGGTCAAACTTCAATTTTTATTCAAAAAATTAAATAGAAATATCGAAGCTTTAATTTTTATTCGGCAATTTCCAAAGTATTTATTCAATAAGAATAAAAAATATTTGAAGAAAAATTTTGAAAAATTTAAAGATACTTAAAAAAAATAATATTTTTTGCAAAAAAGTTTTTTTTTTTAAATTTGACGAATAAAAACTAAAGTAAACTGTTTGAAAAAAATATGCTCTAAATTTCATTACTTTATCAGTTCTTGACATATAAGAGTTTGAGTGCGAAAAATAGGGAAAAAATTGCATCATAGAGAAAAACGCGTTTAAAGTTTTAACGTTAAATATAATACTATGTAAATGCAGGCAAAAAAAAAAAAAAATTATATCTGTCATTTTAATTAAGATAGAAACAAGATTCGAACGTCCTTTTAAGAAAAAAAAATGGAATTTATTTTTTCAAATGCTAAAAAAATGCAAACATTGACGATTTTTGTGTCCTGAACCCCCTTAACATTTGCTCTTGATGAAAACCTTTGTATGGAAACGGAGCACAACTGCCCCTGCACATTCAGGGGCATTTTGGGACTGTACCCGAATCCCACAGGGGATTTGAGAGTACAGTCTGCAGACCATGAAGGACCCTTTTAGAGCTGTTTCCTCATCCCTGTGAAAACTTTTAGCGACTATCCATATCTTTCTGGAAAATTTCAGGGATTATATGCTTAGATTAATGAGACTTTTAGGAACTGTGACTGCAACCTGATGATTTTTTGTGAAACTGAGTTTATCCGCATGAAAGTGCATTTTCGGTTCAATCGTTAATGTGTTATTTTATTCAAAATACATTCAAACAGTTATTTATTCATTTACATTCACATTCAGTAATCACATTTAATCGTTTGTCAAATGTGACGACTGAATGTGATTGAGTAAACAAACGAATAACTTATCTAATACTCTGTAAATAAAAGAACAAATGGTTTCTCTGTTCCACGTTAATGAAAGAACTAATAAATGACTGGATGAAGAAGCAATATTTTGTATGAATGGGAACGAGGACGTAAATCAACAGATATTGGATTAGTTTAATGTCTTTACGCACTCTAAAAAAAAAATAAAAAATAAAAAAAAAAAAGAAATAAAAACCGAAGGACCGAAAATGCACTTACATGAGGATAAATTTACAGTTCCTCAAAAAATCCATCAAGTTTCACACATGGACAGATGGACATTGACAGACATGGAGACATTTAGGGCACAGTTCCTAAAAGTCTCATTAATCAAAGCACATAGTTCCAGAAATTTTCCAAAAAGATAAGGATAGTCGCTAAAAGTTTTCATATGGATGAGGAAACAGCTCTAAAAGTCTATCATGGTCTGCAGACAGCACTCTCAAATCCCCTGTGGGATAAGGGTACGGTCCCAAAAACCCCTAAACGCATAAGTGCAGTCGCGTTACGTTTCTATGCAATGCCTTTCATCTCGAGCAAATGCCGAAAGAATTGAGAGCGGATCGATCCCCCCCACTCCTCAATCGCTGGAAGGCGGACTCGGGGAGGGCCGCACCCTGCGGATATCCCGCACGTCTCCACGACGGCGGGGGCGGCGGCTGGGAGGCGGGAGCCGGGGGCGGCGGCGCAGGGAGTCGGCGGGCGCCTGGTAAAGTTGCACCTGCCGGCGCACACGGGTCCCTCGGGCCCCCAAGCCCGACGAAGGCGGCGGCGGGGGAGGACTCGGTGGAGACGAGTCGTCCTCGTCGTCGTCGTCGTCCGGCGGGGGGTCCGCGGGATCGGCGTGCAGGGCAGCGTCCGTTGATCCGTCCCTCCCTGGGTCGTCGTCGTCCGGCTCGCGCTGCTCATCCACCTCCTCCTCCTGAGCCCCGTTCTGCTCGGTAAATCCCTCCTCGGGCGGAGTCGGTTGAGTCACCGTGATGATCACCGGGCAGACGGGCGTGTCAGGGGCTGCGTCCTCTGTGCGGCCTCCTTCCGGCGCTGGGGAGTCTGATGGAGCAAAAGGAGGGTTAAAAATACCTGACTGCCTCCTGGACGTGGTGGCTCCCCACATTCGACGTCTTGAAGTTGGGGCCCCGGAAACCCTTGGACTTTGGGCCCCGGGCACGTCCAGGAGAACGGGGGCGTCTCCGCCGTCATCACCACCATCACCACCATCATCATTATCGTCGTCCACCTCCATGGAGGTAGAGGCATCGTCCTCCATGGAGGAGGTGTCGTCTGCATCGGGGCTGGGGGGTGGGCTGGGATCTTCCTCCCAGGGAGCGTCTGTGGAAAAGAAAGAAAACAAAAAATTGCATCAAATATAAAGCTTTATCTGTCTTAATTTCTATTAGAAAAAGTACATGAGCGTTCAATTACTAAGAACATAAAAAAGCAATATGTATGTCAATCGCAGCTACTCCAAATGAAATAAAAGTACCAGAGCTGACCTTTCCTTTGTCAAGAAGGAACTTAAATTTCTGAAACGTTTCGAATGATTGATTTCATCTCTTAGCAAACTACACAGTTATTGTTTCATACCACAGGCGATGCTACAATTCAGACGGATTTAATATGATATTACATTGCTGTCAGGCAACTTTTTTTTGTTCGGAAAAAAAAAGTTTTTTATTAAGCATATTCCAATATTATTCAAAATTATAACCCTGACCACAGAAATATGAGCACTGTGATAGAAGAGATTCTTCAAAGGTTTGAAAACGAGGAAGAAATGAGCGCCGAAACACGAGAAGTGACGGCAGTTGTAGTTTTGTTTAATAGTGCCATTATATATGCGTACTGTAGAATGTCAAAAGTAAGATCGTCAAAAGTCGGAAGAAATCAAGCGCAACTTTTACTAGTGAAGCGGACTAAGGACTTGGCAGGAAGGGAAATAGTTTCAAAGTTCCTTCGGTCGAAAATCAGAGATTTTTTAAAAGTGAGTGTAAGTCTTTTTTTCCTTACAAAAGTTAACTACACTTTCTTTGTGTCAAGTCTACTTGTCAGACGCTCGTTTAATTGTCTATATTAAATTACTGTATAATTACTCAGAGTAAATACAATTGCAATGAAACGTCACTTTTGACCAGTAAATAGTAACATTTGTTTAATTTCGTGAAAAAAAATGTAATTATACAGTGCAGTGTTACGTACCACATTATATGGCATGTACGTACATATTGCATAACCGCTGTTTTGTTTATTGTAATGCTGGCGATTTTTCCAAACACTATTTTCTTGAAATACACCGCCAGCTCAGTCATTTCCAGCCGAGGACTGCAGTTTCGTGCTTATTAGCACTCATCGGCCCGGCATAGGAAAGTGACTGAGCTGGAGATGGAAAACCTCTTAACGTCTGACGATTGACATATTACTTCATTATTGATTTTTTTTTCAATTAAAATATCTGCACCTTAGAGCTATACTAACATAAGGCTAAAAATGACCATTTTCAGGTTATTACGGCTTTATATGTAGCATCTTATCCCACATTGAGTGATTATAAAGTAAGTAAAAACAATATGTATATATATTATAATTAACCAGCATAAAAGCACCAGCCTCATTCTATATATGAACCAGACAGAAGTTTTTCCGCTCTCCTCCGAATAGGAATAATGTGAGTTACGTTAGTCTGGCTCTGAAGTAAAGACATAACACTTGGATAAAATTGAATTTCGTGTACAAAATATGTAATTTTTGTTCTGCAGTCGATGTTGAAAAATAAAGCAAACGAAAAAAAGAAACCAATTTTTTTTGCTTTAAATTATGATCGCGAATGAATAAATAATGCAAAATGTAGCGGAATTTCTCTGCTTTTTACGTATTCCAGTAGCTTTGTGACTTTACCAAAGTTAGGCTTTCTTCGAAATCATAATGTATATCTGTTAAAAATAATTTGCTAAAAAATGGAATCATCTACGTGCTTCTTTTTTCCCCGAGTAAAATTGACTCAAAAGGGAATAAGCGACCTACTCAGTTCTGAGTATTGGCTCCAACTTAAGTATCACTGACGCAGAAAATGAAAATATCACTTTATAAATACAGTGAAAATTTTAAAATTGAAGAAAAAAATTTGTTATTTACAATGATTTGTTCACTAGACTACCTTTACTTCCCTCAAAATTATATTTATTTACTGCATATGACGTCACAAGGGTTCTTTGATTGAGTTTCTCCATTCAGCGTACGAATACAAGACTTAGGACCCGGAATTAAGGCGTTCGTCTCCTCAAAGACGGAGAAGACACAGAACGAATTTCGAACGTTATGTTGAATCTCAAAAAGCTAGGACGTCTTCGCTATGGTCTTAAGTACCGCAAACACCTGGAAGGTCATTTTTGTTGTGCGTTTGTCAGTTTCAGTGAACCACAGATTCAATCCCAAAATTTTCCATAGTACATGGGCTCAAATCGACAAAAAAATAAATCATTTCTTCTATTAGTTAACGTAGTATATTGGAGAGAAAATACAGAAAAAAAGAGTAACGATAAACTACGGTGATTTAAAAAATGAAGCAATGATATATGCAAAAGCTTTCGGAGCATAAATATAGCAAGATAGTATTTTGCTAGTCGTGCATGAGAGGGTTTAGGAAAGTTCAGAGATTACAAAGCTTTGGAAACACTTCGTAGAAATTATACAAAAATGCCGACTATCTACTGTTATGAATTACTTTAAAAATAAATAAATAAGTAAATAAATAAAAACTTGATAAAATTATACTCGACTACAAGAACTTGTGTTTTTCTAAAATTAAAAGCTTCAGCTTACCGCGGTTGAAGGTTGCCTGGTTGAGGTTGTTCACATTTCGAACAACCTCTTCTTTGAAACGCCTGTTTCTTTCTTTTTCAACCCTCAGCTCCTCCCTGAGACCTGCAATCACTGTGGACAGAAAGAAAAAATACGTTAAACATTTCATTTTACATCTTGCAACATACAAACTTACAAATCCTATTAAACTAATGGATTAAGTCTTGCAAACCTGCTTTCCCGAAATAGTAGGCAATAAATTGAATAAAAAATTTAAAAAAAAATTGCATTGTATAAGTTGTGCTAGAGCCTAAAACAGTAAAAGAAAAAAAATCAAAAATAAATCATTAATTTAAAAATAGAAAAAAAAATGAAAGTACGGAACTGAGATGGGGAAATGTGGCAGTTTCCCTCCTAATTCGCAGGAAATTGGATTAAAAGAAAAGTTATTTTGTCTGAAAGATCTGTATAAAGAAATCAAAGGGAGAGGCACTTTAAATAGTAATAATTAAATAAATTGAAACTTCTGTTCGTACAGTTTCGGAAACGTCTGGATAAGGAGAAATCCACATAAAACCTTTTACTTCCTTTAACATAGTAAAGGAAGTATCGTATTCGCGAGAAAATTTTTACTGAAAAATCGGATATCAAAAATTTCCATTTTGCTCACTCCCGAAAGAATGTTAGTTTTTTTTTTTTTTTTTTTAACCTGACCACAAGAACGCATGGACGCCCGAAATATTTATTTTGACGAGCCCCGAGTTTTTTTACAACGAGTTATCTCGTGACGTCCTTATGTGCGTATGCATCTCGCATAACTTTCTACGGCAGACCATTTTTCAGTTACAATTTAGCAATTAGTCTTTTTGTGGGGTCTAGTGTGTTTTTCAACTTAAATTTTGAAAACATTCTTGGGAGTCCTCAAAGTCCTTTCTACCATTGAAACTTGTGTCAAAATTGGTGTTTGTGACTTCAATTCCGGAAAAAGGCTCCGAGTTCAAACTTGTTTCTAACGTTTACAAATATAGCCTATAGTTGCGGTTGTTTAGACACTTAAATTCAAAGTATTTCCGGGAATATGTCGCTAGAATTATTTCTCTTCTTTTAACTACAACAAAGATGGTCTACAACTGAGCTGTTTAGGAAATCTCATTTTCATAATAGAGCATCCCCGATCCTCCCTTCCATCCCTATCGTTAAAATCGTCTAAAAACTTCCATTTCTGGGCTTCAATTTCAAGGAAATTTGAACATATTGAGGGGGGGGGGAGTACATTCGCGAATGTTAAACTTACTACTGTAGATTCATATTGTTAAATATCTTCGCTTAAATAACGCGTTTCTCATAATTTGATTGCTCATATGCTAGTAATGACTTCTCCCCCTCCCCCCTTTGAAGTAAAGAACTGGACTATCTCTTGCTATACATACGCTTGAAGAAAAATTGAGTGGCTGCCAAAAGCCTTCCTCCGAATTTTTTGAAATCGCGACTACCTTCCTAAAAGAAAAGGCCATCATTCACTTCAACGAAAAAGTTTGCGAACACTAAATAATACTATATAAGATTTGTATGACCCCTGCTCTTCCGAAAACCAAATCTGCATTCGCCACTCTAAGGACGCAAGAATTTTAAAAGTGTCGAAATGTATGTGTTTAACATTATAGAAGCAATATTTTTATTCTTCAATTGTGCAGCCATTGTAGAAATTAAAAAACACAGAAAGCATAAATAAAACCTCAAGTACTTTGAGTTATAATGTAAAATATGCGCATGCGCGCACACGCGCACATAATGTATATTTATAAATGGGGAGACGCAGAGCGGGTCGCGGGTCTTTTAGTTGGTGAAAGGGGGTCGTGACTTGAAAAAGGTTGGGAACCACTGGTGTCAATAGAGTTCAGCGTGATGTCATATGACAGTTTATTTGTAGTTCGTGATTACATTTGATGATGAGGATGATGAAGATAGGTTGATTATTATGAGCTGGCCTGATGAAAGCCAGCAAAACCCTTCTGGCTCTCCGCGAGAAGAAAATTACAATCTCCCTTGCCTAGAGGGACCTGGGGGTCAACTGCCCCCCCCCCCCCTCTCTCTTCGAACGACGTTCTCTCCTCTTCCTTACCCCATTCCCACATTTGGAGAAGCGTACTCCAATCGTTACAATGTTGTAAAAATAGTTAAGAATACTAAAAATTAAATCGAGTTTTCATAGTTCTTTTTAAACTTTTAATAATTGGAATCATTAGTTTCAAGTATTTTTATCAGTTCCTTCTCTGTCAGGACTTACGTAATGTGGTAATGTCATTTTTTCTTTCATGTAAAAATAAAATTAAGTTGAACAGCAGTAAATGTGGTTGATTATAAATCATTTAAATTCTTTAGATACTATTTTTTTAATCTTTTATAATTAACTTTGTCAGTGAACACATATAAATATTTTCTTTTCATTAATGAACAACTATTAGCTTGAAATACAACCAAATTCATTTGTTTCAACAGCTTTTTAAGCTGAATCTGCAATTATCCTGAAAGCTACATCTCAGTTCATTATTTCTCAGCAAGAGTATGGTGAAAACGTTTAAAAATCTACACGCAGAAAAACAAATAGGCTATTCAGCTCCAATTGAAAGATTTTTTTTTATTTCTGGATTAATCCATTCCAAACTGGAACTTATAAATGTACTTGGTGTACACAAATTGTTTTTTCTAGAAATCAGCAGTTATTATTTAATGTACTACTATTGATAAAAGAAATTGTATGCTAAAAGTAGCTCCTTTATTCATCTCTTTCATTTTAAAGACAAACAACTTGTTGAATCAACATTGTGAATTTTAATTTTGCACTTTTAAAGAAGGTAAAATAATCAAAATTTCCATCAGAGTATGAAATCAAAATTTAATACACCAAGAATAGTTTGCAAGGGTAATTTTATTGTTTATATAAATTTCAGTCAGGTTTCAGACACAAATTTAGGTTTTTGACAATTATGTCAAAAAGGGCTTTTTGACTTGACTGTAATAACCACTGTAAAAAACCGGATTAAACCACCAACTATCAAAGACTTGCCAATCCTGATACAGCTGTTTAGCTAGGGAGGGGCGGTTGGGGCGGTGCGCCCCGGGCGTCACTTTTTGAGGGACGGCAATTTCACACTTTTAATGCAAAAAAATTTAACAAGTTTTCTCAATAGGGAAATCATGCTTCTGATGCATTACTGGAAGAAAAAAAGAAAAAAAAAACTTGGAATTGTAAAGTTTTAGTACGACTATGATAATACAATTACTCTAATGCAAAACATGCGTTTTTATTGTGGATATCTCAGCACTATTGTCTGATTTTTCTCTTCCTTCGTCTGAACCTTCAGACAGAGAGAAGGGTAATGTAAAGTAAAGGACCATGTTTTGTTTTTTGCTATCAAGGTTAACCATTACTGAGGAAACAAATTTCCCAACCTCTCGTTAAATGATGAAGCAATGGATTTTAAGTTCTGAGGAAACCACCGTATTAAAAGAAAAAAAAACCTTTTTTAAAGGAAAGTGACACCAAGAGTAAAATTAAAGAGGTCTCAATTGGTGGGCGATTTCCTGCTCATTTTCAGGATAGCATTATCTGTTTCAACAATCGCTTTGATTGGCCACTGACTACAAAATTTTCACGAAGACAGAATGAATTTTTATGTTCATTTCATAAAACAAATATGTACAACTCGAATAATAATTGCTTGTACTACTGCATTATATCAACTAATTCCTTTATACAATGTGTTTCACATTTAATTATTCATTTTAAGGAAATATTTTTAATTAGTAAAATGATCTCTGGGGAAGACCTTTTATATTTCGACCACTATAAGTAAAAAAGAATCATCCCAAATTTGGTCTCGAAACATTTCCAAGGGATAACGCCCACACCATCCCTTCACATCTCACTTAAGAATGCATAAAACTAATTTTAGTTTAGAAAAAAAAATGAAGGGAGTTCCAAGCAACTTTTTTTTTTATGAGCGTTTCTAAAAATTGCTTAAAATTTCGCAATTTGACGTTACTTTTGAAATGTTTTGCCAGGGCTCTAAATTACTTTTTTTTTCTTCTGCAAGAAAAATAAGGAAAACAAATATTTTCTTCTTTATTTAAATACTTTTGACTCTAATGTGTCAACTACTTCCCAACAAAAAGGGCGGCAGATTGAGAAACAGCCCCTGGCGGTAGAAAGTGTAGCTACGCCACTGCTGATAATAACATCATGAAACGCGTTATAAGACGAATTAGACGAAATTTAGCTGTCCCAAAAGTTTTGAATGTTTGCTCTATCATCCGGGGGGGGGGGTGATCTTTAAATATCTTTTTGGGTAATGACAAGAACTTTAAATTCTTCAATCGAACAACTGAAAAAAAATCCCAAAAAGCATAAAATGTGCGAAAATGAAAGCATCGCCTCCACCGCAAAAAGGTGTGAGATCTCATGTAAAACGAAGTCAGTTGTCTCAGTATCTTCGGAAACCCCTATTTAAAATCACCACACAAATTGTTTCCTATTAAGTTAACTTGTAATAATTGTAGGGACCATTTTAATATTAGACATCCCTATTTCTATAAAAGTTACTGACTCGGCAATCACCATGCCAATATAATAGCATATAACCTGAAATAGCGATTTCAGCGCTTTACTTGTGCATGTTTACACAATACGCAAACTAAGGCTGCTAGCACTATGTAATACAATAGGAGTACTCGCGATCGAACATTATTCTTTACTTTTCCATTTCACGCCAACTAGTCTCGTCAAGCTGGCTTGATTCGGGACAACATTTAGGATACGCAGGACACTAGTAACATTTTCCATTATTTTCCTTGGCGACCAATGAAGCACACATTTTTCCTACTGTACGATAACACAATCTAATTGGGCAAATGTATTCTGGACGACAAAAAATAAGCATCACGTAATCAGAAAAAAATGCCTCTATTTAACAGTTGATGTTATTTTTTATTATCAGAAATGTAATGCAAAAAAGATTAACTTTTTTGTTTCCTAACAGTCAATAGTTTTTTGATTACACCAAAAAATTATCCAAATTTAGTCATAATTTCCTTCAACTGTTACTTTTGAATAGGATGTGAATTTAGTAAATTGGGTAATCATTTAATGCAGTTTTTTTTTTTAGATCGCAAGACTTTCAACAAAACTTCTTTTTTTTCCTTGAAGTGTGTTGATTGAAGTGTATATAAATTTTAATATATTTTTATTTAATGTGTGTGTCTGATTTAAATAGATCTGTAATTAAATGAAATTATATTAATATTTATACTTAAAACATTTCGTTTATTTGATATTAATTTTGTCCTGTGAATATATTAAATTTTAGAAAGAAAAGTAGCTCAGAACAATTCAGTACATAACGAAAGTAAATTGTCTCATGACCTGCCCTGGTAAAGTAAGTGCTTTCATAAAGAGTGCTAGACACTAAAATATATACATAAATAATTACACAAAAAAGGCATTGTAAAGATTATACATGAGAATACATTTTTTTTTTTTGTTTGTGTGTGGCAGAAATTATAAAAAATTTCATTTTTTTTCTGAGTGGAGATAAACCTCTTCAGAAGAAAACCGGGTTTTGTTTCTCTAAATTTCCGGTTTTTTCCGACCAATGCCACTCTAGTTGGTTGATTGACACTAGAAAGACGGAGGGGGATCTATCACTGTCACTATTTGAATGTTTTTTTGATTGGGCCTCGCGTAGTTTTTTATTCAATAACTCGGAGAAAAATATTTAACGTTGCTTAATGGAACGCTTTGACTTTTCATTATATGTCACTATTTGAATGATTTTTTGATCATCCAATGATTCGCCTCATAGTACTGTAAATATTGATCCATATACTTAGAAAGACGGGAGGAGCCACAGTGGAATCCTACGCAATTCTGCAATAAAAAATGATTTTTTTTTCCTTTCACGTAATTGTTGTAGCATAAAACAAATGCCATTCACTCTATTTTCAGTATTACTGCCGTATAGCCAGGGCTAACGCAGAAATACATGAAATACACACCCAGCTCAGTCATTTCCAGCCGAGGACTGCAGTGTCGTGCTTATTAGCACTCATCAGCCGGGCATAAGAAGTGACTGAGCTGGAGGTGGGATCCTCTTGAGGTAGCCAAGAGTGCCAAACAAACTGGTAGCTAATATAGAATAACGGCGTATTTCTTGCTATTCACTCTAGTTTAACCTGTAACTTTCTCTACAGCATTTGGATATCCAACCGGTTGAACAAAAACAGTACCGACTGCTTACCAGCCAAACCGCAGCCATGGCTCTTGAAGAGATCAATGGTACTAGCTCTACATTTTGGCAAGTAAAGACAGAAAAGCTGAAAATAATAACGTACGAAGTTTTTATTTAGTTAGTTATTATTAAGAAGGTGCATCGGGCAGGTGGACTCGCCCAGGAAAATTTTTAGAAGAATTTAACCAAAAAAACTAACACTGACCCCAGATACTAAACATGATGAAACTAATACATAAAATTTCAGTCTTTCTAGTGTTAAAAAAAGTTCTGAATGAAGTAAATGGCGAACGAAGTGTTTCCTTACCTTGATCCCTCGCCGCCAACTCCACCCTCACCACGTCCCCGAGACTTGTCACTAAGTTGAGGACGGCAACTATTGCTTCATTAACAGCATCCATATCTAGAAATCAGAGAGGGGAAACTTTTAAAGAATCTGAAAGCATTTCATACATATTATTGCAAAGATTAGAAAAATTGCAAGCTTTTTTCCGAGTTCTGTTCATTTGAAGGTTATAAACATAATTTCGAAAGTTTGCTCTATATTTCTAATAAAAGGTAATATTTACTTAAAAGAAAAACTTTAAAAATCATCGAAACTGAACAAAATCACATTCTTGTGATGCCATATGCAGAAAGATCGCATACTGGCTGCATTCTCCCTCTTGCTGGTGGAAAAGTAATCCTATGTTATTTTTCATCATTTCTGAAAATTAGTCTCAATCTCTCAACACCGGATATTGATTTTCTACATAAAACTTATTTTCTGAACAGGTTACAAACAAAAATATAAAAACATTTTTTTCCAAGCTACAAGCTCGAAATGGAGAATTTCTAGATTTTTATCTTTCTAAAAATTTACTGAAAAACGGAGTAACCATGCAAGCGGATTTAAACGAATTTAAAAATGGATATTTGTGGGTTTTGGCCAACAGGGAAAAGTTCCGTGTCTGCGTAATTTTCCAAAATCTTATCATCCTTGGCTAATATATATATATATATATATATATATATATATATATATATATATATATATATATATATATATATATTAGCCAATGATCGAGTAACCCGTGAGTATCAACAATGAAACTTGCGCCACGGCATGATCATTTGATAATGTTTTTTGGTAATGTTTAACATGCAGGGAAAGGCTTCGTGACAAGGTTGAATTCGATCCGATCATTTAACTGTTTTACTTCAAAGACTGTCATTTCATGGGAATGAAGAAACGAAAAAAATGGACAACAATGAATGCCATCTACTGCAGTTTAGGGTTAATCCACGGGAGTGAGGTTTACCATTTCAACTATCAAAATATCACCAAACAGGCAATGGTTTCGTTCAAATGTAGAAGCAATTTTTGCCCGTCACGGGTGATTTTCTAGTATGTAGAAAGAATAACAAAAGCACTGTTTTATTTAGAAAGGTTTTGTTTTCTTTCAAATTGTTAGAAATAATTTACCAATGTTATCCCTTTCTGAAACAATTATTCATTTATTTTTTCTCAAGAATACTTTCGACTAATTATTAAGTCCTGATGAGACGATATCTGCTTTCTCGATCACTTAAATTTGTTTGAAATATCATATCAACATCCCACAAATTAAATTTGTAATACCAAATTATGCTTGCTTTAAAGAATAAAACATCCAATACCTTTGCGTTACATAGCTAGCTCTAGTTAGTGACATATGTTGCTTGGACGACACGACGGTCGTTATTTTCGGCTGAATTATTATTTTATAACAAGATGCGTAATACAGCGTGACATGCAGCAAGACACATTGTATATAGTTGGAAAAATTTGATTTAAAGAAAAGTGAGAATCAAAATACTAATTTGCTACGGAATGCTTTGAAAAACATTAAGAACGAGTCGATAAAGTTCATGATTTACAAAAGATGAGAGCAGCTTTTGCAATAATATAAACAAAAAGTATCAAACTATCACTTCACTTAGCTGCTTTTCACATCACTTGCATGAGTTATTTACAGACATTTCTTAATGAAAATTACTTCAAGCGCTATTACGTGGAAGAGAAATAGTGTGAACTAATGAACGAAATCACCTTCTATAAGCAATTCTTATTTAAATCTGATTGATGTCCAAGGTGTTGAAAAGAATACGGTATTCCATTGACATATCTTGGAAAAGCTAGGAGGAATCTAACATTCCCGAAGCTTGAAAATTAACACTAATCTACAGCTAAAATTAACGAGTTCGTAAAGCCTATTGAATCTAAAGAAGCCTTCTATACGATGAGGTTCTTAACATTCATGGAAATAAGTGATTTACATTTTGGGACAAACATTAAAGTTATCATGTGTACAAAAGGCTTCGCATTATCGGTCCAAGCAGGGGCGGACTGGCTGACTTTGGTCCAGTCGGCAAAAGAATATTTTGGCCCACTTCTATAAATTAGTTGAGCAAAGACATTAAACTATAACTAGTTCCTTTTTTTTAAGTTCCTTAACCATGATTTAAAGTTCTAAAATAGAAAATTGTGAAACTTAATATATAGCTAAAATTGACACATTTTTTATGTGCCTTGAAAGGATACTTATGGTTATAAACCTGAAAAGGCACATCTTTAGGTACAAGCAGGGGCGGACTGGCTGACTTTGGTCCAGTCGGCAAAAGAATATTTTGGCCCACTTCTGTAAATTAGTTGAGCAAAGACATTAAACTATAACTAGTTCCTTTTTTTTAAGTTCCTTAACCATGATTTAAAGTTCTAAAATAGAAAATTGTGAAACTTAATATATAGCTAAAACTGACACATTTTTTATGTGTCCCTTAGTTGTAACTACTGTAATTTTTTCAAAAAAATCGGTGATGGTCATGTGACTTGATAAGGAAGCAGGGGCGGACTGGCTGACTTTGGTCCAGTCGGCAAAAGAATATTTTGGCCCACTTCTGTACTGGCAACATAGGAAGGACACGAGGAAAGAGATGAGGGACCAGATAAATCCCCCGGAAATTTTTTAAAATTGGTTATTCTATATAGGCCTAAGAAAAGAATCGGGACACAGGGTTCTAGTTCCCTTCCAAGCGATATTTTCAGAGTTGATGTTAAAAAACGCAATTTTACAATTTTCGGTAGCGTTAAAGGAGAAGGAAAACAAGGGGTTCCTCCACAATTTTGTTTTCTTAACTTTTTTTTCAAAATTGAAATCCATTCTAGTCTATCTTTGTTTACAATAGAAAGACGGGGGCTCTCCCCAGAAATTCTCCGAAATGGGAAGTTTTAGAAATACAATTTTAGGCTACCCTTAGTAAAATTAATGGAACAGCATAGGGAGCTCTCTACAAAAACGTTTAGAGTTTGAACTATTAAAAAACGCAAAACTAACTTTGGTCACGTTTGAGAGAATAGGAGGGTCAGTGAATTCATTTGGAAGCATTTCAAAACTAAAGTACCCAATTTTAAACTACATTTCGTTACTATAGGGAATCTGGCGACTCTCCTTCGAAATTTTCCGACATTGAAATTTTAAAAATATAATCTTATAATATGTTTGGAAACATTGAAAGAGAAAGGTTTCCCCCAAGATTTTTTAGAAGGGCACCCGTGAATTCCGCTTTTAAGCTAACCTTCGACCCCTGTCCTTGAAACGTCATTCTTTCGTTTCAATCATTTATCTACAAGAATCTGATTAGAATATATCTGAATGTTTTTTACATTACCTTTAAAACTAAACATCAAAAAGCTTTTAAATATTTTAAAAATAATTACTATCGGAAACACTTGAACTTTGTATGTACCTAGTACACCAAAAAGTAAAAGAAGCACCTTTTTTATTCAACAAAACTTCTCTACCCTTTTATACCTTTTATCTGAAAGGCCACTGCCCCTTTTTTGGTCTGGAGGAAACACTAGTTCTCTCTGGGCATTTTTTTCTGAAACTGAAATCAACTTTCGGCTATAGTGCAAATAAAAAGGTTACGAAACTCCCATGAAAATTTCTATAAGAGAAATTCTAGGCCTAACTTTAGTGACTTTAAGGGAATGCCTAAGGTTCGAAGACTTTGTCTGGCAATTTTTCGGTATTTAAAAGGGTCCGGAAAACAAAATGTGTCAAATTTATCTTTTTTTTTTTTATCATTAAAAAAACTTTTCCGCCTTTTTCTGCTTAAAAGGACGTTTGAATCTTGTTTCTATCTTAATTAGAACGAAAGATATAATTATATTTTTGTTGCATTCTTTTAACTAATATTATATATAACTTTAAAATTTCAAACGCGTGTCTCTCCATGATGCAATATTTCCTGATTTTTCGCATTCAAACTCTTATAAGTCAAGAACTGATAAAGATAAAGCAATGAAATTTGGAGCATATCTTTTATCAAACAGTTTACTTTGAGTTTTATACGGTAAATTTGAAAAAAAAAAACCAATACTTCAAAAAATATAATTTTTTTAAATTATCTTTGAATTTTTCGAAATTTTTCTTCAAATATTTTCTATTTTTATTGAATTAATATTTTTTAATTCGTCGAATAAAAAAAAACTGAGATATTTGTGCATAGTTTTCTGAAAAAAATTTGAAAATTGACCTAGAATATTTTGAGTTTTAACAATTGAAAAAGACCCCATTTATTTAAGAAAATGATAACTAAATTTAAATAATATTTTTTTGAAATATTTATGTTATGATTTTGCGAATCAAACTGATGGTGAATCAGTGAAAAAAATTTCAAAACTCTAAATTGTTTAATGCCATTTTTTTCAAAATGTGTCCCAGACCACCTTAAATCTGTAATACACAATTTCCTTCTTGGACCTTTATGCGAAAACCAAGAACCAGGTAATTCCAGACTCACTCATTTTTGTTAAGACCAGTAAATAACATTAGTGTGCGATCGAAAGGTTAATATCATTCCTACATTACTTGCTACAAAGCAGAGGTCTAATCTTACATTTGTGACCCGTTATTGCACCAATCGTAACAACCAATTCTCCACACGCAAAAATGAATTTTAAAAAAAGAAAAAGTTTGGACTTAACTAGTTCCTCCATCAAAGCCCTCAATTGTAGACTTAATACTATCGTGACTTTAGGACTACAAAGGGACCTCATACCTGAAATACCATAGGGACCCAGGGTTACCAACTGCTCCGCATTTTGCGGAGTTGCTGCGCAAAAATGGCGAAACTCCGCGGCTCCGCAAGAAGTTCTTTTGCTCCGTCTTTCCCTGCCGAAGTTTTCGAGCTCAAATTTTGCTATTTCATCATAACAAACATGTAAATATGGGAAATTAAAGATGTTTATACTCAAAGATTGAAATTGTGTATAAAGCTGTTCTATTAATTTAGAAATTATTTTTATACTAGTGCTTAAAATAACTATTAAAGCTCTAAAAAAAATCAGATAAGTGGTTTAGGAAAATTTTATTGATTTTTACGCAAAATTCCGAATTGCTCCGCAAAATTTGAAATTGTTCCTCAAAATCAGCACAGATGCTCCTCAAATTGTTTCTTTAAGGTTGGCAACCCTGGGACCCCGTTACGTCTAAGTATGGCCCTGATTACAACTAATATAATGTTGCTCAAAAAAAAAAAAAAAAAAATCTTGTCCCCCCCCCCCCATGCCTCCCCTGGAACTCAGGCCTAAATCCGCCTATGTTCAGGAACCCGCGCTTCTAAGTTAAAATTTTGTCCTGTTTCAGATTCAGTTTATCGTAGTCCAGATTTGCCTTCCCGATGCGATTCCGAGATGAAAATACTCGTATAGCGATAAATTACATTAGACTAATGAAATCGATTGCCGACTGACAGCATTTAGATGAATCTGCCGCAACCAGTGAATACCAGGTCAGGGGCGTGTACAGAAATTTTTGAGGCTCGTCGCAAATGACTTTTACGGACCCCCCTCCATTTGGTTTACCACAACGTCCCTACTGTATATCTCACCCCTAATTTAAAAAAATCTCCGGCTCCCTTCAGGCTTGGAACCGGGCCAACAAATGTTCCCCCCCCCCCCCAAACCTTCTGCATGCCGCTGCTCATGTATCAACACCCCCAAAGCATGGTCCACACATTTATAGCAGGGCCTGGGCCGCTTTGTCTAGTGGTGCAGGCCAATTGTTGTTAATAGACGTACTAATATAAGATTTTGAAAGCTCTTTTTTCGTCCCGGGCCCTTTTTCAGGCCGCGTCGGACCCTATTTTCTCTGGCCACCAGAGCTATAAAAACTAGAGAGAAAGTTCACAAAGAGAGGAAAACATTCGCACCTGTGCACTACGGCTATTTACTTTGGCCTTGGGGCTAAAGATGAGAGAAAAATTAACCTGCTTCCAAACACTTTTTCCCATAGGTGAACAAATTTCATTTTTTCTTCTATTATTACGCTTTAAATATGTTAGATGTGAATTAAATGTATTAAGTTCAATGAAAATTTTTTTAAAGTGGCCCACTCGGCTTTTGGCCCAGTCAAGGATCCCCGACTAGCCGACCTGGCCAGTCCGCCCCTGGGTCCAATTCGCCTTGTGAAAACGATTTGATATCCCATGACACAAGGAGGTAATCAGGAACAAACGGACTTAGTTGTTGGTTTAACTTTTATTTAATTACGAAGGACGGAAGAATTTCAAATTCGCCAGCGTTCAACTGCAGCCATTATAGTAATGTGGGGAAAATTAGGAAGCACGATGGTACTATTATGTGCGAAATGTAAAGTTAAACAAATGTTTAAGTGGCGTTGCAAATTTTAGGTGCACTAGTTATATCTGTCGCAACCCAAAGAACTTTCAAAATTTTCAGTTGCATTAATAGTAATAAACTACAAATATACATAGGAAAAATTGGCTAAGTTCACACATCTTCTCATTAGAAAATTAACTGATGTGGGATGATAAAACAAAAAAGACACAAGGAGTAGAAGCGACTGAAAAACATATGGTAGACGGACCAATGAATGAAAGTTCCCCTCCCACGAATAAAAAGCTCTTGAATAAGTTAAAACATTTTTCCTTAATGAATTGCCAGTAATGTATGCCTTCTATAATTTTTTAAAGATGAAAATACTAGAAAGTTTGTATGCCGCTTGATGGACGTTCAGTAACTGGGGTTTACTTGACTCATTTCTCATTATCTGACACAGAACCGTAAACATAACGAGCAAAAGAAGATCTTATATAGACCTTCTATAATAAATAACAAATATATTTGGCAATTCAGATGACAATTTAAATTTTAAGACTAACTCTGAAACATCTGAACCCGATAGAGATTGCTCAAACTGCAACTTATGATTATTAAGAAATTGAAAGAGTGATTGTGATGTGGAATTTCCGCTTTATGCATTCCCTGATTTAAAGTTACTTTTCAAATTGTTTTCCAATAAATTTAAATAACACAGATGTTCTTGCGCAATCAAGCCCTTGAATGTATTTTGTACTATAATTTATTTTAATATTAACAAAAACTTGATGTTTTGTGTGTCATTTTCAGCAAGATATTTATACATATTAAGTTCAGATTAAATTTCTATTTTCAAATATTATTTCAGGTTTAACAGGATATATGCTAGATAGTCCTGATGCTATAAGTGCGGAATAGAACGCGTATACTGAAAAATAATAGAAACGCCTATGGTTAACTGTATTTAATACACAAAAATAATTTTTACCGAAACAACTTTAAGCTTACTTACTGCAAGAGAAATTTTCTGCAAAAATTTCATTAATTCCTTATTTACACAAAGTACAAATTAAAGTTGCATAGTTTAATTCCGCCATTTTTTTTTTACTTCGAATACCTTCCTCGTCATTCCTTCCTTTTTCTCATATTCTCCATGTAATGTTTTCAACAAGTGTAATCAACTTTCCCAATAAAAAGCTGCGAAAAAACCAACTCTCTCCTTTACTTTTGCTTGAAAACATTGTTTTCAAATTCAAAAGTGGAGCTCTTTCGCTGTGGCGTCTGTGGTATCAATTTCAATGAAAGCGGTAAAGCTGATGCTTCGTAATAACAGACTTAATTCTTTAAATGTAAATCCTGTCAACAAGTATGCTAACATTTTTATGCTAAGAGTATCGCATGTGAGAGACACATAATAAATGAACAAAATTTGCTTGAAGCCGCTTGACAATCCCCCCCCCCCGTCCCGCCATACAATATTATCGTCGCGAATCCTCATTGTACCTCTCACGAACCTTTTGAGGTTCGCGAACCACTGGTTGGGAGCCGATGATTTAGAAGATTGTTTTTATTACAATGATTTTACTAATAGTGGTTGTTTGTGAATTTCGTAGACTGCCTACCGTAATTAACTATTACGATATGCATTCATGGGACAAGTACGAATTAGCTGCGAGATCAAGAGCAGAAACACACGATTACTTGACGACTGATTTATTAGAATCGTTTAAAGATTCCAAAAAATAAGTGCTCTGTTTTATAGTAGCACACAGTGAAATTTCAACGAAAGTTCGCGCGAAATTTTCCACTCAAAAAATCGAAAATTATAAAATGTTGAGGGTTAAAATTCAAAAAATTAAGTGCTTGAAGTAATAGTTCAAAGACTTCAACCACATTACATGACTACCTAGACAGAAAGCAAACTGTGAAGAGGTGAATTCGAAACGCAGAAGGAAATTTCTAAACTACAGATTGCGTCGAGAACTTCAAACTATTTGGCAAAACTATTGCAATTTAACTGCAACTGGACGAAGCCATTTAAAAAGTAATAGGATGAATGAGTTTGGTTTGAATAGCGTAAAAAGAAATGGTCGGGTAAAATGCAAGGATTTGAAACGAGTTAAGTTGAACCGAATCCAAAAATGGGACAGTTGAACTCCTTCAGCGAATCTGTTTCAAATCAGTATTCTTTTGGTAAGGGTAGATATAAAACAAAAACAATCATTTTTTTTCCTCTTAGGAATTGGTCAAGAACTTGAAAATGTTCACGTAACTAGAGTGCGTGTAAAACTGACCCTGAAGAAAATACAAAACTAAAAAAGTTCTAAAGCAAATTCAGATGCCAATATTTGTACTGAAATTTAATAGTGTATTTTTACATTATATGAGGCAGTGAGAAGCAAAGGGATGCAAGTGGCAAAGTTAAAAATTTTGAGATGACCAGTACAAATAGTAGGTAAAATTGTCTTGGAACAAGAGATTGTACTAGTAGCCCTGGTAGGTGCTGCTGTATAGTATGATTGAGAAAAAAATTCAATGAAAGCCTACCTAGGTTCTGATCTCTAAACGCATTTTACTCGATACTAAGTTCAGATTATCAATATTATCATAAAATAGTCCACTTGCATCTCTTTGCTTCTCACTACCTCATGTCGCAGTTACAGGTACCGAAAAATATTTTTTTAAATCTCGAGCACAATATAGCAAATAAAGTTTAAGTCGCGTAAGTAGGCATTCCTAGATGGAAAGTGGAATTGCATGTAAATTAGAAAGTCGAAAAACATTGGAAGTGGAAATAAGGGGCGTTAAAATAACGTCGCATTTTTTTAATTATAAAAAACATGCAAGCATCTTGCATTTTACGTGCGGATTTTATGCGGAAATTCGATTTGAAACCAGATTTTGTGGTTAAAACTGGAATATTTACGAGAGCAACACAGATGTAAATTTAGGGAAAGGAACAATGGTTTCACACAATGGTGAATTCACTGATAAACAGAATGAACGCTTTACTGAATTAAGTAAATGAAATTCATTATTTTCATAGAAACAAGGATCAACTCCACATATGTCTCGCAGTGCAGATACGGGGGAGGGTGATCTAGACGCGCAAAAGTCAGCCGAATGCTCGCCTTAAAATGCGGTTCAACTTCAAAAAGAGAAAATACGATTCGTTGTATGTGTGAATATACGGTAAATTATTTTTTTTTTGCGTTCCCCAGGAAAAATTTTCTGTTTAGTTTACAGTTAGTAAAACAATGAATGTTAAATAGTTTTACATTTGCGAATACGAAGCTCAGATGATGTTTGAAGATTTTTGAGCTTTACAGGCACAGGGGAAAATTGTGCGTTCAAGGGGCGGCATTATTGGATTTAAAATTGTCAAGAAGCGCGAGGCCAGGGAACTCGTGAATTCACACAAAACATACAAAAACAAGTTCTTTTTACCAGAACTTATATGTTATCCGTAGTGTCTACACCCAATAATCATTGTACAAAGGTACATTCAGGTAACGATAAAATTTAAAAATATGTACTTAACAGGGTAAATCTGAAGCGATTGACGCAGGCACGCGTTGTAGTAGTGCAAAGAGAATGGATGCAATATTATTGGAATTTCGCTCAAACCCATTAGCTTACTTTTAACTTTAGTCTGTATTACGCTGGTTATTTGCGGTCAAAGACATCTTTTAGAAATTCTAATGCTAAATTCGAGTCCTTGAATCTCGCCAAATGAGGGTAACATAATGTGACGGGAATTTTTTTTTTTTGTATGTAGATAAATATTTTTACGATGTTTTTCGGTAAAATATGTTTTGATATTTATTCAGGCTTATGACTAAGGTAAAAACCATCGCGCTAGTTTATTTAAAAAGGAACGTTGAACGTGTTTGTATAAAACGTAGAAAAAAGGCAGCTATAGGAATATACACTAATAACTATTTTCAGCTTTCAATGCTAAAATGAAATAATTAGCGAGTATTGACTACGTGGACCAAACAAAACCCAATATTCTTTATTAATTATTCATACGATAAAAATATCTATTCGTTTTACCTCAAAATTTTCTATACGCTATTGGAATTCAAACACCGTATATTCACCCGTATTAGGATTCGAAACAAGGATTTCGAGTTGGAATGATTTAGAAAACCAAAAATGTATCGAGGAAGATTTGAAAGCAGAGTTTGTCAATTCTGCTTTCAAAACAAACCTTATTCGCAAGTGGACAAAATCTTGCATTATACGCGAATAGAAATAAATGTAATGAATAGGAGTAATTATTCCTTCCTTTAACATTGAGTTTCATGATGGTGCCATTTTAGGATATTGAGGGTTCAGTTGAACATTTTCAAAAGTGAGTAAAATTTCATTATTTCATTAAATGAGATGTTTTTTAAAGGGTAACGGTTCGATACAAAATTGTGAAGTATATCAGGGTTATAGTTATGATAATTTAGTTTCCGATATTTATAAAACTCAATAACACGCAAGAGGAAATATACTGGAGGTAAGGTAGCAAAGTTTGATTGAAAAATTAAAGTGAGGTGGTTCAGGCTGTTGCACTTGGAACAAATAATATACGAGGCATTTGAAACTGATGTAAATAGTTGATCAATTCCGCTTTGAATTTACCCCGTCTTGAACTGAATGCCTCATTTATGAACGCGAAACTTCCCCACGAAATGTATTAAAACACTCTTTTTTTTTTTCTGTTTCTCAAATAAAAAGTTTTAACCAAATTATATCCATGAAATGCTTATTGAATCAATTTTCAGCAACGAATCAATCGTTCACTCATTGTTTCAGATCCAAGAGTCATAAAATTCACACCTGTGATGCGAGATTTCTCGCAAAGAAAGGAAGGAAAGTTAAACCATACCAATTATACTGTTCTGCGGTGGGAAGGTAAAAGACGATATCATCGTAAATGGAGTGAGATATTTGAAGTAACTTACTTTTGATTCCCTACAAACACGAGTGAAATGTTAACAACTTGACTTTTGGCTCATGCTTTTTGTTTCGGTGAAAGTAAAAAAAAGCAAGTTAGTTCAATAAACGTATAGGAAAATAGATGAAAAATTGCGAAAACGAATTATCGATACTGCTGTTTACCTGCCCAAGTAAGTGTTGCACAACTTCAGGAGTTTTTCTGTTCAATTTTAAAAAATACTTTAAAGTTTAGAAAATTGTGTCAATAAAAGATGGTTTCGTTACTGAAACAGTAAGAATATCCAGTAAAGTCCATTGTAATTAGCAGACTAATGGAGAATAACATTCTGCCGTGGGCACGAAAACGGCAGCATCTGCAGAAATGAGGTTTCGAGATATTTGAAGAAAAGCGCTTTTCATTGAATACTTACAATGGGTAAACGTTGAAATTAGACTTTTTCCGCGCTTTTCAATCACCGGAAACCAAATGCGCAAGCATTTACAATAAAGCTAGCGTACAATTGATGGGAAAAAAAATTTGTTTTAATTGCAGTTACTTGTCCATGGCAGTAGGGTGATTCACCAGTAATTGACCACTGGAGCACCAAAATGTACAAAACAGGAAAAAAAATAAGGGGTTATTTTTAATATAATTACTAGAACTGAATTGATTTACGCCATGAGTCATTTTTCGCGAAATGGAGTTCACTGGGGTTTACAATATTTTTATGCAGAGAAAACCTATTTGTCTGGAAGGGAAATCCTTGTTAAATAAAGCGCTTTATTTAGGGGCCCAAATTTCGCTCAGTGCAGAACGGACTGATGCCGTTTCTGTTCTCAACGTGAACGAAAGAATAGACGCGATATGAATAATGCAAGATGGTAAAAAATACCAGATTTTTCTGCGTATCGAAGTAAAAACAAGTAACTTCAATCGAGTATTATTATGGTATCAGGAGGTCCTTCACATAAGGGGTCTGGGTGGCCGGGTGGATCGCCCCCCCCCCCCCCCGGCGTTGGAAACTTAATTGTTTTCATATGTGTGGGCATGTAGTTTACTGCTTTTCGATAAAATTTGCCTTGGTTACACAGTAGGGTTTTTAACATTTTTTGAAAATCGAAATCGCCTGTTGTAGGAAAAGTTTTGTATTGGCATCAAATTTTCGTATATTTTTTTTAGAAATCAAAAGATATTTAGATTTCCCACCAGCCCTTTGAAGTTTCGCCAAATATGTAAAAACTGACATTTTAAAAGAAAGTAATTTTTTTAAAATGGTTTGTGGTGGGAAGAGTTGTGCATTAGCATCTAATATTCGTGTAAAAAATGTTTGGTAATTAAAACATTTTTAGACCCCCGGTCAGACCCTTGAAGTTTCGACAAATACAGTGACTCTCAAAAGTGATCGTACACTTAGAAATGTTGTAGTAAGACCAAAATAACGCGAAACTGAACTCTAATATTAAGTCCATTTTTTGTTCACTTCATTTTATGCCATTCTAAAAAAAATGCCCTGTAATTTTTCAAAATATTGCCTGATTTTATTTTTGAAATTTTTCAAAAAACGAAGAGACAGAAATAATACGCCACAAAAGTTATCGTACACTGAAATATTTTCGAATAAGTTCATGATAAAAATTATTATGTGACGTTTATTCTTTTATTTTTTTATTTTTATTTTTTTTTTTTTTTTTGCACTCTGATGACACTATAAAGTCATTTGTCTTTAATTTTTGGTTTATTTATTCAATAATATTCTGCTAATCATTTTTAAATGGCTAGTATTCGTAAAATACTACGAACACTATTCGAAATTTGATATCTGTTTCCTCACAGTAGCGGCAAATTGGTTTGAAATGTCTCTAAATTAGTTTAATTATACCATTCTACAGCATAATGCTTGATAAAATCTTTTAAAGAAAAGAATCAGATCGAAAACTAGGCAAGAAAAGATCAACCGACAAAGTTAACAAAACGTGATCGGATATTTAAAATTCAAAAATTTATTTAAAAAAAACACATTTGAGTGCTGTTGAAGTTTCAGGAAAATTTAATGAAACATTTTACGTTTGATTTTTACTTTAAATTGTTCGCAAAGTTCCCTGATCAGCTTAATTGAATGGGACCTCTCCCCGCAGAAATTTTCTTGTTCGTGCGAAAAACAAAAGTTACGCTTTCCGTAGCAGAATCAATGATAAATAAGCTCAAAACGTTTTGCAATAACGTCTTATTTACAGATGAAAAAAAGTTCAACATTTTTGGTTAAATTGTTGAAAAATTATAAATAGGAGGATACATTTAATCCTAAGAACTTTGTTGGATCAGTTAATCAGACGACGAAGGTGTTCTTGTGTGAGGGTGCATATCAGCTTTAGGACTTATTAGTTTGAAATTTGATGAAATGATTAATCATGCTAATAATTAAATATAAAAAAAAACAATTTTAAGCTATTAGCCCCGAAATTAGGCAATCGGAAACAACTTTTTTTTTTTTTTTAAATCAAGATAACGATAAGAAGCACACGGTCTTCAACGTTTGCGTCTGGTTTCTCAAAAATTGTCTTTAAGCTTAGAAATATCCTCAATAGCCAGATTTTAACTTAACATACTTAGAGAAATCTGGAGCATAGATTCCGAAAATCCAGCATTGAAACGAAAAGCGAACAAGAAACAGTAAGGCTCAAAGAACGGTTCAACACTTTAAAAAATTGCACAAAAAAAAGAAATAAAAAACAATGAAATCTAGTCACAGACGTTTAAAGCTGTTGTTGATATCGCATGATATTCTACTATATATTAACTTAGTAAAAAGGTAGATTATTTACTAACACATAGAAATTTTATTAAAAAATTAATTTTTACATAATTTTCGAAACTTCAGGGACTTTTCGGGGGTCTAAATATATTTTAATTACCAAAACACTTTTTTAACGAACATTAATTTGTCAATACACAAATTTTCCCACCACAAGCGATTAAAAGAATTTTAAATAAGAAATTTTTTTAAAACATTAAAATGTCAATTTTTACATATCTGGTGAAACTTTAAGGGGCTTCCGAGGGATCTAAATATATTTTGATTTCTAAAAAATATGTATAACAATTATTTGATGCCAATACACTACTTTTCGCACCACAGACAATTTCGATTTTAAAAAACGTTAAAATCGACCCACCCTTTTGCACACCATTCCCCCCCCCCCCCCGGAAGAATTCGAAATCACCGGCCTTGGGTCGAGATGAAGCAAAGAAGTTTCGGAATGCAATTTGATGTCCGTGATAATTTCGCATGGATTTTATTAACATCACTCTAGGAACTGTTTAGAAACACTGCACACTTTTAGTGACGTAAATGCTGGTCAAAATAAGAAAACTGTTTTCAGACTTTTTCTGGTAATAAAACCAAAGAAATTTCACGAGATTGCTCATGATTTCTCTCTCACAGGACATTTGTTTGCTATTTGAGACCGGCGCTTTGGGACAGTAAAATGAATAATACACAGATTCAGGAATGACGCGTTATTGCCATGTGAAATCCCATGTCTCATGAGTGAAATTCTGAAATAGAATCAAGGTTCACTGTTACATCTGTTGAAATGAATGTAACTGCTAAAATAGGTGCCTTCCTGTAGCGTACATACACTTCGGTGCCCCTCCCCCCCCTCTGCTAGATTTTCAAGTGCGTCTCCCCACCCCATAAGATTTGTTTTCCTTCATTTTATTTTTAATATGGTAGTGCTTTTTCAGAGCTTGCGCCCTCATACCTCACATCCCCCCTCTCGCACCTCTCGGGGGTGATATTTGTACTACCCTGGTATCTTTATTCTTTCTGTCAAATTGAGATTTGAGAAACGCTTCTGTAGGGATGACAAATGTTTTCAATTCACAATATTCATAAAAATTAAAACATTCTACAGAACAACAAGGGAAGGTTTCAGACTAGTTATTTTATTGACTTTCTTCGTGCTCTCAAAGTGGAGCTTGTTGGCAATGCTGATCACAACAGAAAATTTTTTGTAATGTAGAAGGAAATAACCAATATCAAGATGGTATATTCAATGCAATATCGACCATAATCATATTAATATGTACATCGAACTTGGTAAAACCATTCAAGAGCAGGATAAAAAACATTTCTATGGAGGATGTCTTTTTGAGGAATATGAACAATTTTTTATCTGTACGTGTACATCTTAGGGATACAGCACTATGTTCATTTTCATAACTTTACCACGTGGTGTTTTATCCCCCTTAAGTGAAAATGGCCTTCATGTTCTTTTAATATACGTTATAAACATTTTTTTTTCAATTACTGATTTTGGACAGTGCTTTATACGTCTAGGAAATGTGAGAAAAGCCGATTTTAACTCCGTCATTTTGGGAAAAAATGGACAGTGTTATATCCCTCTGATGTAAAAAAATGATGGTTAAAAAAATCTCAGTTTGTTAAGTTTTTTTTTTTGTATTTTTTTTTCTTTATCTATCAAACTGTATTATTTTACGAACACTCGTTTTTAGAAAGATAAAAATACAAGAAGTATTCACTTCTTAAATAATGATTTAAAGCATTCGGAATTCAGTAATCATTTTCTTCAATCTGTCACATTCTTTTTAAATGTCATGAATGAGTTTGAAACAAATCCATTTTACTTGATTTACTTTTTCATCACTTCAAACTATACTTTCAGACTAAGTCGAATTAAGAAAAAAATTAATGTCAGCGACGAAATTAAACATAATTTAGGTGAGATAATAATATAAAAAAATTCGTCTAGAGATTAGTTATTTTTCAATTAAATAACTATCTTTTATTGATTCCTGAAGACTTTAACAAAAGGACTTCCGCTCTTTCAGAGATAATCGATTCGACTCGCTTTTAACAGCCCGTGAAATGCTCGGCTATAATTTATAGTTGTAACTCAAGTTTCGATTGAAAGCTAAGACGATCTACACTTATAAAGACATCTACAAAGTTAAAAGACCGTCACATCTTGCTAGTGAGAATTGTCATGGGATAAAATGCTGAGAAGGAGCTAAGGAAAGTAAGACGAAACAACGTTAGAAGAAGCACAAATTTGTAAATTACAGCAGACACGTATTTCGGCGTTACAGGGAACGCCTTTTTCAATGCAAAATCCATAAGCTCATTATTTTTTGCATTGAAAAAGGCGTTCCCTATAACGCCGAAACACGTGTCTGCTGTAATTTACAAATTTGTGCTTCTACTAACGTTGTTTCGTCTTACTTTACTGTTCAGCACAAAGGAATTTATTTATCTTAAGGAGCTAAGGGGTCAATTACTACCGTAATCTCTTTTTTGAACAGCAATAGTAAATAAGTGGAAAACTAGTAACTAAAAAAATGATTAGTAATCTTTGATAGTGGTACTTTCATTGACAAGTAAAACAATTTATTTTTTCTCTATTTTCTTCCAGTGAAAATGAGCAGCACTTGTTAAAATTTCCACCTAATATCTGTACAGCGTTAAAACAGAATACTATATTTCTATTTTTTTAAATGACTGAAAACACACAACGTATTTGACAAAAACTGTAGAATCCATCACAGTTTGCCTTGAGATAGAAGTAATAATTAAACACGTCGGAACTTCCATGGCACCCGACCCAATCGTTCCTAACCTCATAGCAGGCACGAAAGTAGCACACTATTTAAAACGCAGTAGGGTATGGTGGGGGAAAGTGGTCAATGGGGTAAAGTGGTCATACGTCAAATAAATGGCTATAGCTTGGAAATAAACGTTCGAATGAATGTGAAACTTTTATTTTACAGTAAAGCAGTTAAAAACTACATTTTTAATACAAAATTTTACAACTGGAAAAATTTAATTTGGAAAAAAAAAATATTTTGCGTGAACATGAAAAATTTTAAAATCTAAACACCTAGTTTAACATCCTTGGGAAATTTTGTTTGTTAGAATTAGGAACAGATTGACTGTACAGAAAGCTTCCTACATTTCTCAAGAACTCTTACTCATTAGCAGTTAGCTGAATCTATTTTAGATAATTTTTTAGAACAATTTAAGTAAGATGGGGTAAAGTGGTCATAATATTAGGCTTAACGAATAGTGTTCTTCTAATGTCACTTAATCTTTAGGTGTAAGACAGATACAAATTAAATATTAATTTTACTCAATATGTATTGTTTTTACAGTAAACGGGGTTCAATATACGAGTATATGCGTATATATACGCATAAATACTCGTGTAGACATGCACATAGACGTATTCACATAAATGCGCCAATAAATACATATATGGGTATCTGCAAGTATTTTTTATCCACACAGCTATACATTCTACTATACACGTATATGCTCGCTTATACTCGTATATATAAGAACACTTATATACTCAGGTCGACACGTATATACGCGTACGTACTCGAGTAGACACTTACATACAAGCATATGATATAAAAGTGTACAGGTTGAGTTTACATTCTTGAGCAAATTAATAAAAGGTGTTAGAGGAGAGGAGAAGAAGTAAGAGTTGATAAGGAACATATGGTCACAAACACAATGCTGACGCGCTACATGCACGCAAAGTGAGAAATTGATGGATGCAAAAAAAGTCACAAATATATATATATATATATATATATATATATATATATATATATATATATATATATATATATTACACAAATACAAATTTACACAACATTTTAAGACTTAAGAAAGTTTTAAATCGATTGATGAAATTTACGGGCTTTAGCTGAAAAACATCATGCGTCGCATTCACAGATCCCTCTCTGTTGCAATAACGAGACTTTTGAAAAACTTTCATCAGCCGCTGCGCCTTTGTTGCGATGCGTGTGTTAGAGTTACTACGGACTGTAACTTTCAACAACTGCTCTAAATATTTCTTAAAAACTAAAATGTTAGGTAAAATCATCTTTGTGCAACAAATTTGTGCCCTGCTTTGCCTCCTGGCTTTGTGTGCATGTAGCCCGTCAGTGATTATAACTTCCTTATGATTCTCTGCTTCTTATCTTTCTATCCTCCCCTCTCACACCCCTTTGATTTTTGCCCAAGAGCTTAGATTCACTCTGTAATCCGACATGTATATAAGCGTATATTCTCGTGTATACATACATGTACTTTTCTCCGCACACACCCCACCGCTTAGCTGTAAGCCTTAGGTTCCACCGCCCGGGGGGTGCGGCGGTTGATAGTCGTAACGTGCTATGGACGCGCTTGATGCTTATTGCGCCGGGGAAGGTCCCCGTGCTGGGCGTCAACCAAGCTGGGAGTTTACCCCTTAATGTTTGAACCTTGCTCACCATGAGATACGGTATGTCTCCCCGTACCTCGTTGTTACATACATGTACTGGTGTATACACGTTAATGTACGTATATACGTCTATACAGGTATATAATCGTGTGTACACGTGTACATGTGTATATACCCGTGCTTCCATATTATATATACGTGAGTAGACACGTACAAAGACGCACAGGATGTATCCACGAATTAACTCGTGTATACCCGTATATGTATGCATGTACACTTATATATGCGTATATACGTCTACTATACACATATATACTCAAGTATGCACGTATTTTCTCGAGATACAAGTGCATGCACGCATATGATGTTCGTTTATACGCGTATATACTCGTATATACACGTGACACGTACATATACGTGACACGTATATACATGTGATACGTATGTACTCATGTAGACACGTAAACACTCCTATAGGTAATCAAGTATACATGCTTATATACTCGTATATACTTGAGTAGGCACGTGCATGCATGCATGTATCTGATGTATACTTGTATCTACTCATATAGGAACGTGTTTACTCGTGTATAACACGACACGTATATATTCGTGTACACACGCATGTACTCGTGAATATACTTGTAATTATAAAAACAACTGAAATATACAAGTATTAGGGTTCTTTATAATGGTTTTGCTACTATTTTTAACTATGACCACTTTACCCCATGCTATGACCACTTTCCCCCACCCCATGGGGTAAAGTGGTCATAAAAACATAGGGAAAAGAAAGTTCTATAAAACTACTAAAATCAATATTTTTCTTCCTAAAATTCAATGTGCCGTGTTCTTTAATAATGCAATGTAAAATAACAACAAAAAAAGTTGAAGTGTTTAAAGAATTTGTTGCATTTATTATCCACCTAAGTTGAAAACCTACGATTTTATGACCACTTTACCCCACCAGACCCTATAACTTTGATTTTACGATTGTCAAGGGTCTGGACAAAGATATCGTTAAATCAAGGATATCGTTAAAAGAGGAGCATACACATTCAATGCAGTTAAATCCGAATCAGTGGAATCATAATAAGGAAATGGTTAAATCGGGTATCGTTAAATAGAAGTTATACACAAAGTCACAATGTCACCCATTTACTTGCAGGATTTTATACGATGCAAAATTAGACAAATCCAATGCAGAGTTTAATTTCATTTTAATTATTGACACCGCACCCTTTTCAATTCCTTACTTATCTTTATTTAGTTGTAAACTAAACTTGATCAAAAAGGTAGTGTTCAGAGCTACAAACTATTGCTGACAACATGAAAGAAAAATCAAAATGTTTAGGTGCAGGAACAATGCATATTTTTAAGGGACCTATCTGAACACATTTACTTTGTAATGAGGTAGAGTACTAAGGCTCTTCCGAGAAGTAGAATACTTTGTTCAAAGTAAAAACATACTGAACTAGAAACAGTCTCAAGTATGGGCACTTGACTACTTCTACGCATAAAAATCAGTCTCAAAAACAGCAACCTATTTGTAGTGAATTTTCCACGTAATGAAGAAATGAAAATAATAGTAACACACTTAAGTCTCTTAAGTTTCCAAACAGAACCATTATTTTCGAATGCATGTATAAAAGCCTATTAATAAGTAACAGCGAGCTACGACGCTCCCTAGTTTGCATATTTTTTAACATTCTTTAACTAATAGCAACTGTCAGCAAACTGTTTTCTCGCCTAACATTTTCTAGTCATCTCTTTAAAAAAAAAAAAAATTAATGAATTTTTTTACATTCATCTCCAGTATAAAATAGTAAAAGGAATGCATCTCTTAAGCAAGTCGGGGCGCATAGCTCGGGAGGAAATTTCTGAGGGTGCTCGGTAAATTCACATAGGTATTGACGCGCGAAAGCACAAATGATTTTTTCCCCAATCTAAAGACTATCTGTCTATAAAGCTTGATTCTCACAAAAAATATGAAATAAAATAAGTACAGTTGAACTCTACTAATATGAAATGTCAAAGACCCACGAATTAGTTTGTATTAGCCGTTATTCGTAAGAACCGTGAATGAGTGATACTGTGAAAAAACGAAGGAATGCTTACCTATACTTAAAAAATAGTACTACTAATACACACATTGTCATCTAACTATTAGTACCTTCAGAAAATAATCGCTTATTTCTTATAAATAAATGTTTTACAAAATATTGAAAAAGGAAGATAAAAATCAGCAATCGCTGAATAGGTGTAACCCACAAGGGAAGATGAAGTTTTAACTTCGAATAAATTGAAATGTCCGCGGATAAACAAATATACCGGTTCCTATTTTCAACGCAAAACATTTAATATAACGTAACATGAAAAAAAAAATGAAATATAAAATAGCCGGAGTCGGAGTCTGGTGTTTTAAAATCCAGGTGTCGAAGTTAGCCATTTTCCTTCTGACTCCGCTATCCTGCCCAGAACAAATGTGGATTTAACAAATGGCGGGCAATATATTTTTGTTTTAGATTACCGTGTTTTTAAAATTAAATTATTTATTTATACATTTTCAAACATTAAACATTTCTATCAATCATAAGAAAACTACATACCGAAAAGAAAATCTTGAAGATTCGCACGTCAAATGCTAAGTAGCATCCACGACTGAGGAACTATAAAATTGGCGGCGTATTTACGGATATCTTCATTTCAATTCACTTCGCGCAATTGCGCAGAATTAATCTGAGACATGTGTTTGAAAGTCCCTCCTCACTAATACTTAGGAGTTAGTAGGAAACCCAGCTGTCCTGATTTTATTACGATTGTCGTGACTTCTAGAGCTTTTTTTGGTTTTGAAAATGTCTTGATTTTTTTTATGAAATTAGACTTACTGATTTTTCCTGAACTTTCGCGTGAAGGATGACAGTCATCAACTTAAAAGTGATACTTGTGATTCGTAAAATGATATATTTCGTTACTTTTGTGATTATATGCCTCATTTTTCTGTAGCATGAAGGCCCTCGACTTCTTCCTCGTCATGTGGTATCCGATGATTCTGTTTCGCTGTTTTCGGCACAAGCTATTTCAGATCATAGCATTTTGTTGTAAAAGCAGCAGTTTGTAAAATGTAAGAATAACTAAAATGATAACAGAGAAGTGAAGTAAGTGTTATAAAGGACTTTTTTGCACATTAAAATGCACGCACAAATTAAGGCTTTCTGGTTGTCTCCTTTAGAAGCGCGTGGATTGCGTACCGATCACCCCCGCGTAAAATGGAAATCTGCTTCCCAGGAGGTGTGGCGAAGTGCCTTCTCATGAAAAACGGACAATAGTCTGCGAGAAATATGGTGTTTCTTGAAGTCTTCATTTGCTTTTTTGTTGGTTTAACATTCTTTTTCATGCCAGCAAAGTTTTTTCTGACTTCATCAGATATCCGGGCGATAAATTGTTTTAAATTGAATACCTATCGTTGCAGAATATTGAGAATCGTAAATAGTAAGGGCATTTGTAGCCGAGTGGTCGTGGGTTCGTTTCCCCATGGTGCTCTGGGTGTGATTTCCTTCATTGCTGCTATAAATTATAAATGGAATTTGTCGCTGTTATCACTTGTAGAAACGGATGAAAAGCACGTGGTACGGAATATTAATTTTGAATAATGCATATGTTTCAGTTATGAAATCTAAAATCATGAAAATGTACCACTTTTTTTTCTCAGAGATTCCATGGATAGCGTCTGTTTATTTTTTGTCTGTACATTATTTTGTACATAGATTTGAATACAAAAGAATTATACCTTGAAATCCATAATTCTTCCCGACGTCTAATCACTACAAACAAGATATAATACTTCTAAAACTGCGTGAAAAGTATAAAAATAAGAACTGCACACACTGAGAGTCTATTTCTCACAAAAACAAACCTTAGAACCACTTTCCACTTTTTTTTTTTGGCGGGGAAGTTGAAATTCATAAATAAATGTTTTTGTCGCCTTCCGCGGGACAGTTAAAACTAGTTGAAAGCAGTTGCTTCGATTTTGTAGTCCCGCTGAAGAGGAAAACGCAAGATCACAAATTTTTGAAAAATATTTTTGTTACGGTGTGATCTTCAAACAAAAACATAACCTTCCCAGTTGTTCAGAAACATGGAAAATTTACGCAGCGAGCGTGAAAGAGAGGTTTAGGGCCAGGTTTACTAGGAGGGAATTCGCCGATCGTAGTCTTTGCGCCACTCTCCGGATATAACGTGCAAGTTCAGAGCGTACATACAGACGTCACGAGAAAACTCGTTGTAATTGACTCGGAGATAGTCAAAATGGATATTTCGGGTGTCTGTACGTTCCTAGGCATATATCCACGTGTGTTCGGGTCGAAAAATAGAACTCATTCATTCGGGGATGAGCAAAAGGAAAATTAATGCCGATTTTTGAGTGAAATCTTTTTTGCGAATACAATACTTCCTTTTTTTGTAAAAGGAAGTAAAAAGGTTGAGAAATATTAGCTTTATTCTAAGAAACTTTAGAAAAGGAAAATAACTACATTCACACACACACACTTTTCTTTTAGCAAACCTTAAAAAAAACGAGAGAAAGATAATGTTATTGTCCTGACTACAATCTACGTCGATTAAGCGAAAGCGATGGGCCATGTTTAAAGTGAACATACTTCCCGTTTATTGTGGCACTAGTGGTACCCGCACGGCTTTACCCGTAGTAGAAAATGAAAAGGTCATTTGGTTTGCCTCTACATTTACAAATACTGGATCATAAATCTCTCACCCATTTGCTATGTTCATTTGCTTCTCCATGTTACGGTTCCACGTTATGATCATTCCGTAATTTATTCGTCCACATTGTGATAATTTACTCGGCAAAATTTTCTTAAAATCGGAATATAAAAGGAACAAAATCGAATTTACAAAAAATCGCTTCAAGGTACACACCCCTTGCGATAATCTAATTTTGTACCAAATTTCATAAAAAGCGGTCGAACGATCTGGGCGCGTCACAGAGATCCTGACAGAGAGAGATCCAGACAGACTTTCAGCTTTATTATTAGTAAAGATGATGCATTTTTAACCTTCCTGTTGTTTCAGAGGATAGCTTCGAAGCACCCAAATGTCCCATTTTATCATTTTATAAAAGGGACTTATACAGATAATTAGGTCATTAATTTAATACAGAAATTTAGTTAGTGGCAACATCAGTCACTAATAGTACAGTAAAATTAGGCCAAAAAATGGCCAAACCCAAACATCCAAAAAAAAAGGTGAACCCTGTTGCAAATTACTTCTTACCCTTCCATCAAGAAGGGGTAAAAAGTGCAAGCTTTTTGCGCGTCGGGTTTTGGTGGAAAGGGTGGGGGGGAGACGAAAATATCCTCTTTTTAAATGAAAATAATTTCTATTACTTAAAAAAATACTCAAAAGTCGCAGAAATCACTCTATAATAGTAAAATAATAAACTGTCATAGAAAAATATGCTAATTAAAAGGGGGTGCATAGGCGGGGGGGGGGGGGGGGCTGGGGGGCGCAGATTGCGTCATTGGAATTTTTAAGGCAGTTTTTTCATTTTTTTAAGGGATATATCTTTCTTTTTTGAGGGCTTTTACTCTGGAAGGGTACTCCGTCACACTTCAGGGGTGCACCATCAGTTTGGGGGGGGGGGCATGAATTTGCATTCTAAAATCAACGATTGCATTGAAGTTCATGAAAAAACTTCACCGATTTAAAACTTTTCCAAAGTACAAAATGCCACACAATGATATAGTAATGTCAGAAGAATAATTCTAAAAGATCTAAGCAAGCTCAGTAACCAATTTAGCTGTGACTAGAGTTATTAAACTGTTTAGAGCGCTGGGATGATATCTAAAACAAAATCCCTGTGCAACATAAAAAAAATAGTCCAAATTGACTGCAGTTTACCTACTTCTTCTTAATTTACTTCAACTTTTCTTTAATCTTTTGCCATTACCGTAAGGGGGAATAAACCCAAATTGCCAACAGTGACACGGGCAATGCTGCAATTCTGCACCCTCCAAGTCGGTGGGGGGGTTAACTTTTGCAAACACCTAGCCGCCTCTCTTTTAAGCAGCCGGTTATGTGAATTATGCTAAACATGGGAACATATACTTGCAACACTATCTGAAACTTTCGAGTACATTATGCATTTTTTTAAAAATTGATAAATATGTCACCCAACGATCCAACGCAGTGACAAATTTAGGTGGTCCAGAACCTGTACTGATTCAACAATAAAAGAAGTCTTGATGTAGCAATGAGCAATACAACAGTAGAATGCTAAATACTGCTCTTCCCTCTCTATGGGTATTGACTCAAGTTGGTAGTTGTGTTGCTCGCGGATACTGGTCGTGTCGCTGATAATAAGGTGAGTTGTGATGTGACCTTTAACGTTGTGGTAGTAACATAAAAGGATATGGAAGGCAAAAAATTGAGTTGCAATTCTTTGTAAAAGAGGTATGCAGTTATGTCTCTAGCTTCTGTTACGAGTGTAGTTACTATCTGTAGACATGTGTAAGCCCAAGCCATCTTTTACACCGAATAGTATAAACAGTAAAAAAGATGGAACAACAAATTGCTAAAAACTTCTAGTACGAGTTGTTCGCTGATCCTCCATCAGTATTTGATGAATTTCGTTTCAGATGTAAAGAAAATCTGTATGCTTAAGTGTTATTTATCCCCCCCCCCCCTGAAGCAAAATATCCATCCACGCCACCATCACAAAATAAACAGTTGGTAAACAAGATACCTTCTGGATCAACCAACGTTTACAATCAAATAACGTTTAAGTATATCAAATAACGTTTAAGTCGCGTAAGTAGGCATCCCTAGATGGAAAGTGGAATTGCATGTAAATTAGAAAGTCGAAAAACATTGGAAGTGGAAATAAGGGGCGTTAAAATAACGTCGCATTTTTTAATTAAAAGAAACATGCAAGCATCTTGCATTTTACGTGCGGATTTTATGCGGAAATTCGATTTGAAACCAGATTTTGTGGTTAAAACTGGAACATTTACGAGAGCAACACAGATGTAAATTTAGGGAAAGGAACAATGGTTTCACACAATGGTGAATTCACTGATAAACAGAATGAACGCTTTACTGAATTAAGTAAATGTAATTCATTATTTTCATAGAAACAAGGATCAACTCCACATATGTCTCGCAATGCAGATACGGGGGAGGGTGATCTAGACGCGCAAAAGTCAGCCGAATGCTGGCCTTAAAATGCGGTTCAACTGCAAAAAGAGAAAATGCAATTCGTTGTATGGGTGAATATACGATAAATTATTTTTTTGTGTTCCCCAAGAAAAATTTCCTGTTTAGTTTAACATTCATTGTTTTACTAAATGTAAATAGTTTTTCATTTGCGAATACGAAGCTTAAATGATGTTTGAAGATTTTTGAGCTTTACAGGTACAGGGGAAAAATGTGCGTTCAAGGGGCGGCACTATCGGATTTGAAATTGTCAAGAAGCGCGAGGCCAGGGAACTCGCGAATTCACACAAAACATACAAAAACACGTTCTTTTTACCAGAACTTAAATGTTATCCGTAGTGTCTACACTCAATAAACATTGTACAAACGTACATTTAGGTAACGATAAAATTTAAAAATATGTACTTCTGAAGCGATTGGCACAAGCACGCGTTGTAGTAGTGCAAAGAGAATGGATGCAATATTATTGGAATTTCGCTCAACCCCATTAGCTTACTTTTAACTTTAGTCTGCATTACGCTGGTTATTCGCGGTCAAAGACATCTTTTAGAAATTCTAATGCTACATTCGAGTCCTTGAATCTCGCCAAGTGAGGGTAACATAATTAGGTGCAGGGGAGATTTTTTTTTTGTATGTAGATAAATATTTTTACGATGTTTTTCGGTAAAATATGTTTTGATATTTATTCAGGCTCATGACTAAGCACTGTTAAAAATTTCACTGAAAAAATGGTTAAATAACAGTTTATTTTATTGTCATTTTACCGTATTCAGCCTCAACAGTCAAATAACCATAAAAAAGATGGTTTTCAAACCATTAATCGAAAGAAAAACAGTATTTTCACCGTATTTTGAGAAAGCGGTTATTTCACCGTAAAGTTTAGCCAATCGGATCGACTGACAGCCAATAGGAATTCAGCGCGCGCAACGCCATCTTCCGGAAATGGAAAAGCGAGGGTGATGATAGCAAACATGGCGGCCTCTATTGGAAAGGTAAATACATTTTTCATTTATTAGATTTTTAGTTATTTGTTGTGTACTTAATGTTATCTCTACTAACACTTATTTTAAGAGCTGAAACGCACTTATAACATATCAATGAGTGCCACTGCACCTATTCTTTTCTTACTTTAGATTATACATATACGTAAGCAATGTTGAATGTTGAATGCATTTACAGTAGTAAATTTGAAACTTCGACTCTTCCCTCTCTATTTCCCTGAGTTTATTATCCCTTCCAGGGAAAATACTGTTCAAGTTGCAAAAAACAATTATCTTTTAGGAATTGTACCATATTTTGCGAAATACTGATTATTTGGCCTAGAATTACAATCGTATACGGTTGAAAATTGTCTTCCATATTGCATGTAGTATGATATGTGTCGAATTTGGTTAGTTTATCTGCAATTCTGCACAAATTTAAATTCCTTTATTTATTTGAAAATCTACTGCTTCAGATGTATGATTTTACAGCGTACAATCACGGTAATGTTATGTAAATAAATCTTGCAGGAAACCAAATGTTTCTGCACCATGACTATTATTAAACTTGGATCACTGTGATTAATTAAATTAGATTGCTTTTTAGCAGTATTTATTATATTGTAAATCAACTTTTAGATATTTGAAGTATGAAAAATCAGTAATAAGCTGACTTTTCATATTTATGACCACTTAATGTCATGATGTCTTATTTTTTTACTTTTTCTGTTTTATGTGTAAATGAGTAAGTAAGAGTAAGGTTAATGTTATGTGTCGTAAGATTTAAGAAATAAGTTATTAGGCAACGGATAAACTAAAACCCCCACTTATACGAATTTTAAAAATCCTCCCGGAACCAAATATTTCCACTTAGACGCAAGTGTTCAAGTTCCCAGCTTAATCGAATAATATTGTTTAGCTTTCCCAATATTTTTGCAGAGAAAATTTTCGAATAAATTAAGTCAGAACTAGAGTTTAAGCCGAGTTCAAAACTTTTTAGCAAAAAAGCTAAAATGTGAAAAAAAAAGCTTTAGCGAAATGCTAAAACATCCAAAGTTAATGAATATCTTTCCATAAGGCAAATTATGGGGAAGGTGTTTCTTTCTAAATGCCTCAATGCGTTTCACCTGCAATTGCAAATTAAATTCCAAATTTAATTTGAAATGAAAAAATTTAGAATTAATGCAACTGCAAGCAGAAACACTGGTAAGTACAATTATTGACGTAAGATATAAATTCATATTTTTTTTGGCCAACAATGGGGGGGGGGGGGGCATTTATATTTTGTCAAAACATTTCCACTAACTCTAATTTCTTTTGTCGTTCCCATTGCAAAAACCAACGCAGTTATAAGTTAATAACACTGAAAAATATTTACCCTTTTAAGATGAGTATAAATTGATAAATACATCCTAACCTCTTTTTGTGGTGGATAGGGACCACATTAAAAAACTCGCATAAAAGAGTTCGTTCGTTTCATAAATAACTTCGTCCATTTCATAAATACTTCCCAATCTCAAGCTTCAAAAATTTTCATATTGTGACATATTATTTATGTAACGCTTACTCATTTTGTGTGTAATGGATTACTGGGAGTATACCCTCAGAAAAATTGGTAGGAACATCACTGATCCAAATAACAATCAACAGCAAACAGAAGAGCAATTACGTCGTCAAATGTATTTCATTTTAGCAGTAATTGCTTTTAAGCATCTTCAAATTACGAGGCTCTGTTGTTTTTAAGTAATTGGCCGAACAGAATATTCGGCTTGTCTGCAGGCAGGGTCGCCAAGAGTTAAAGGGGGGTCCCCTTGTCAGTTTGGTTGATGGGCCCCCATTCCCCCATACTTTATGAGAAAGTAAGTGTAAAAAACTAAATACTTATAATTAATGTCCTATAATTTTCAAAATCTCATGACTCCGAGCAATGCCATGAGAGCTGTGTATGCACAGTTAAAAAAGTAATTAAAAAAAAAAAAGAATTATTAAAAATCAGTTTTGCTATCTAATTTTTCTTTTGTATTTGTATTACAAACAGATGAAGCATTTTAAAATTATGAAAAATATGCTTATGATATAAATAATTAAAGTATGTTTTTAATCCTTATGTGACTTACTAGTGTTTTTCTTTTCACCTAATAGACATCCGTGTAAGATCCTCAGAATTTGTGGACAGTTGATGGCATTGGGAAAAACTCATCAATGATGCATTTGCAAACTTTAAGAGGTACTAAGTATTTTCATTTATTTTTTGTTTCCAATTAGTCTCTTTCTGGATATCTGTTTGACAATCTTGTAGAATGCCTAAAAATTTGGTATTATTAATCTTTGAATTAAAATATTGAAAAGTTAATATCCAAGTGTTTCGTTGTTATATATTATTAATCACCTATTTGATTAATTTTTGAAATTATATATTTTTAAACACTTAATATTATGAAGTTTTTTTTTTCTGGTTACTGTTTCATATTTAAATGAGTTTGATAGTAGGGTTGATGTAATGTGCCGTAAAATTTAAGCAAAATTAAAAAGCAAAAATAAAATTTTAATTTAACATTTGAGGCTTTTCTATTACAGAAAAATTACTTTGAATTTGATAATAGTAGTTTGGCTATGGTTTTCAACTGCTGTAACTTTCCTTCATTCCATAGAGAAAGATGTGTTTGTTTACCAATTGTCATATATTTACATTTGTTTGCTATTTGATGGTAGAATACTGAAATAATTAGCCGAATCAAATATCTGGTTTATCTGCCGAATAGGCAGTATACTGAGTATCAACTGAATATAGTTAAAATGTTATTTTAACATTTTTATAAAAACTTAATATTCTGAGTTATTTTTCTGGTTATTGTTTTGTTTTTAAATTATTTAGTAATTTTCAGTAAATTACTGCCCTAGAGCCAGAGCTAAGGCAGAAATACATAAAATACACCACCAGCTCAGTCATTCCATTCGAGGGTTGTAGTTTCGTGCTTATTAGCACTCATGAGCCCAGATTAGGAAGTGACTGCGCTAGAGGTGGAAAACAACTTAAGAGAGCCGAGAGTGCCAAACAAACTGGTAGCTCATATAAAAGAAGTGTTTGGCACTCTCGGCTTCCTTAAGGGGGTTTTCCATCTCCAGCTCAGTCCCTTCCTATTCTGGGCTGATGAGTGCTAATCAGCACGAAACTGCAGTCCGCAAATGGAATGACTGAGCTGGCGGTGTATTTTATGGATTTAGTAATAGAGTAAGGTTCAGGGGCATGCACAGGGGGAGGAGAGGGAGAAACACCTGTTAGCCTGAGCATGAAGGGTGCCTGAGATTTTTTAAAAGGGGGATGAAATATGTGTAGGGGACATAAGAGTAAACAATATGGAGGAGGGCCAGAAAAAATCATTTGTGACGGGCCCCAAAATTTCTGGGCACGTCCTTGGTAAGGTTAATGAGGTGTGTGATAAGATTTAAGAAAAATTGAAAAAGCAATACAACTTGAGCTTAGTATTTTCTCTTGCATTAAATTTACTTTCAGTGTGATAATACTACTATTAATAAGAATTTGCATACTATAATTTTCATTCATTGTTTCAAAAAATATGTTTTTGGTCTCCATTTGTCAAATATTAAATTTTTTCAGTATTCCGTTGCTGAATATTAAAGTACAATCGACCAAACTGAATCTTCGGTGCATCCGTAATTTGAATTATATCTGTGACAAAGCCAATTTAACTTTAACCACGAGTTTGCAATTTTTTTTTTTTTTTTTTTTTTTGCATTAAAAAGTTTAACAGTTATTTTTACATTTGAAAAAAATCATTCAAGGTAAAACTAAAAATAATTCTTCAATTGAATAGGCTAACTCTTTAGGATATTATATAAATCTAATAACATAAATCTAATAACATTCTATCCAAGTAGCAATTTTGTTTTTATAGTGATTAATGTTACTTTTATATATTGTTGCAAATAATGCCAAAAATTTGAATATGTAAAATCAGTTTTAAAAATTCAAAATCCAAGTTTTAAAACCATTGGGAAAAAGTTGGATCACTGTTTAAATGTTGTTTTCAAAAATGTCGGGGTTTGGGGGGGGGAGGGGGGAGTGAGAGAGAGCTTTTTTCAATGGCTTAAAAAGTCTTGGTAACAAAGTTAAGGATCTGAAATGAAATTACTTCATAAATTATTCGAGATTTTTCTTGCTTTGTCATTTGAAGTTATTGGGCATTTTATAGAATATCCTTGTGGACTTAAAAGAGAAATTAATGGTGTCAGTTACAGTTGTATACTCTTCAAACAAAGGACAAAAAAGTTTGTCGTAAGGTTAGTATTTAAATTTCACAAAGTGAGGGCTTTGTTTTTTTTAGCAGAATAAAAGATCTGTTATAGGATTTTTTTTTTTTTTGATGAATAGTTAAGAGGAAATTTTATTAATTTTTATTTGTTCTATTTAGTATATTTTCCAATTTTTAAAATTATTTTTTGCAAGCAAGGTGAAAAATAAAGTCTGAGGCTTTATTATTTTTCTCAGAAAAAAATTGCATAGCAAACTTTTTTTTTTGTATATACAGTTGAACTCGGTTAATATGAAGTATCAAAAAGCTATGAATTCGTTTGTATTAGCAGTTATTCGTAACTACTGTGAATGAGTGATTCTGTGGGGGGAAAAAAACATGAAGAAATGCTGCTCTACATTTAAAAAATATTGCTGCACGAATTGTACATTTAGCACATTCATTTATAAGAAACGAGATATTTATTTCTGAATATATTTGGAAAATATTGAAAAAGGAAGATGGTATCGAAAATCACAGAATAGGTTGTAATCCGCAATGGAAGATGAACAATTTTATCTCCGTATAAATTGCAATTTCTGCGGGTCAACAAATGTACGGACTGTATTTTCTATGCAAAATAATCTATATTTTCTTGATACACGATGGGACTTCTACTACCAAACGAAGTAATGAATAATTTCTAGAAAAGGATACTACAGTATTCAACCACAAACGTTTTTAGTAAGAGGTCAGGAATTTTTGTTCGTCTTAGCCGAGACTTGCAATTATGCATTATGCGTGAAATTTTCATTGTAATTAAATAGCGAACCAAACTTAACGAATAAAACGTTCATTTTTGCCGTGATTTCATATTAAGAGAGTGAAACTGTACATATAATGAATGCACTTTATTTGATTAGCTTTAATGTGCTTTAAATACAACTGAATTTTTTAATAATGCTGCAGATGTATTTTAACTTGTAAGTTATGCCTTAAGAAAGCATATTTAATTTGCTACGTTCTTCCTAACGAACCAGTATGTTCTATTGTGTATTGAGGTAAATATTGGAAAAGATGAAAAGTGATTTTGCTGTTGCATTTAATTTAATGTTAACAGAAACTGATTTTGTAGTTTCAGAATACCATAAAATTAGGCTTGTGTTTTACATGGCTAATTTTAATCTATGTTTCAGGTGCTTTGTGGAAATAAATCCAATGCCTGGGTCCAAGACATAAAAGATGATTTTTATTATTTGTAAACGTTGCGATTTGTAATACATTTGTTATGTTGTATATATGTATTTGTGAATTATTTTGTATTGCTCAAATTCTAAAATAAACAAGATCTCCACGTAAGGTTTCTTATTTTTTCTGTGTTTAAAATATTTTCAATAATAGAGAGCTTGGATTAAATTGTCATTTGGGAGGTAAAACTCAGTACCAGCAAATTTTACATTATTGTCATCTACTGTACTTAAGTTTTTTTTTTTTTTTTTGTACAAGCTTGCTTATTTGGTTGGAACTCGAAAAATAGAGCTTGAGTAAAATGTAAAATTTCAGCATTTCCCTAATGCTGGTATGGAATTCAAAAATTATTTTTTCATAGCTCAAAAAATCATTTCTGCAGGTATACCTTCCCATAGTAGTACATTCAAATGCATATGCAATTGCAGATTCTTGCTTTTTTTTTTTTCTTTTCATGTTACTGCACTTGAATGCATAAATGTTTATTGCTGGGTTTTTTACTTGATTTTAGGTCCTTTTTTATCTTTGAAAAAAAATTTAAGAAGTAATTTTTGTTTCGCCATGTCTCATAGAAGCCGACCTTGAAGAACCATTGCTTACCATTTTTTGTGTGAATGATTGGAAAGATCCAATCGTTTTAGTTCAGAAGTAACAAGTTTTCTGGGCATTTTTTAAAATATTGCTTGTTTTTTCATTTTTGCTGCATATTTTCATAGTTTTAGTGCATATTTCAATCACTTTTTATTGAATATAACCACAGCTCTAATTATACATTAAAAAATACTGATAATCAATCTTGTACATTGTGTAACAACATGTAAGTACTGCGTAGTGTATCTATTGGGTTTTTACTTATTGATTTTTAAAAAATTGAAGTCAATTAAAATATTCCCTTAATTAATGCCTTTATTTTTAATATTCCGTAACTGTTACAGTTGAAATGGTAAGCCTTAATTCTAAAAGGAAACTCTCTCTCTCTCTCTCTTGAATTAATTTCTTACCTGTATTTATAATTTATAGACTAAAGAGATCCATTCATTTAATTAACATACTATAAAACCTGACCAAATGGGTTAAATTACTGTGAATACTAGTAATTAGGTGCCTGTGCACATTTTAAATGGTTACAAAAAGTGTTTCATTAAGAGTTTTTCCACGTGCTAATCATATGTGGTCACAATACCGTAAAGTGGTATAGTTACGGTCCATCAACATACTAGTCCTATATGGTAACAAAACCATATTTTGTTCTTGGATTTTTTGCAGATATTTGGATTCATGGGGGTTGTTTAGCATTGCTAAACATGCCCGAGATAAGTCAAAAAAAAAAAAAAAACGTAAAATGTTACGTTGTGGTATCTTACGGTTTTTTTGACGTACTAGTGGAATATGGTTACAAACCCGTAAAATGTTGTATTTACGGTTTTTCTCCGTATTTTTTGAATATGGTTACAAAACCGTAAATTGTGGTTTTTTACGGTTTTTCACCGTACTAGCTGTATACGGTTAGAAACCGTAAAATTACATGTTTACGGTTTTTTAACCATTTTAGTTGAAAATGGTTTTGAACCCGTAAATGTGAAGTATCAACCCTAACCGTAAACTTTACGGTTAATCAGACGGACACACTGCTGCCGGTTATTTCACCGTAATTTTACGATGAAATTTCTAACAGTGAGGTAAAAACCATCGCGCTAGTTTATTTAAAAAGGAACGTTGAACGTGTTTGTATAAAACGTAGAAAAAAGGCAGCTATAGGAATGTACACTAATAACTATTTTCAGATTTTAATGCTAAATTGAAACAGCAAGTATTGACTACGTGGGCCAAACAAAACCCAATATTCTTTATTATTCATACGATAACAATAACGCTATTCGTTTTACCTCAAAATTTTCTATACGCTTATGGAATTCAAACACCGTATATTCACCCGTATTAGGATTCGAAACAAGGATTTAGAGTTAGAATGATTTAGAAAACCAAAAATGTGTCGAGGAAGATTTACCGCAGAGTTTGTCAACTCTGCTTTCAAAACAAACCTTATTCGCAAGTGGACAAAATCTTGCATTATACGCGGAAAAAAATAAATGTAATGAATTTGGAGTTATCATTCCTTCGTTTAACAGTTTTGATTGAGTTTCATGATGGTGCCATTTTAGGATATTGAGAGTTCAGTCAAAAATTTTCAAAAGCGATTTAAATTTTATTATTTCATTATAAATGAGATGTTTTTTAAAGGGTAACGGTTCTATACAAAATTGTGAAGTATATCAGGGTTATAGTCATGATAATTTAGTTTTCGATATTTATAAAACTCAACAACACGCAAGAGGAAATATACTGGAGGTAAGGTAGCAAAATTTGATCGAAAAAGAAAAGTGAGGTAATTCAGGCTGTGGCACTTAGAACAAATAATAATATACGAGGCATTTGAAACTGAAGTTAATGGTTGATCAATTCCACTTTGAATTTACCCCGTCTTGAACTGAATGCATCATTTATGAACGCGACACTTCCCCACGAAATATATTGAAACACTCTGCTTCCTTTTTTTTTTTCTGTTTCTCAAATAAAAAGTTTTCACCAAATTATATTCATGAAATGCTTATTGAATCAACTTTAAAACAACGAATCTGTTTCAGACCCAAGAGTGTCTGTGATGCGTGATTTCTCGCAAAGAAAGGAAGGAAAGTTAAACCATGCCAATTATACTGTTACTTCGGTGGGAAGGTAAAAGACTATCATCGTAAATGAGTGAGATATTTGAAGTAACTTACTTTTGATTCCCTACAAACACGAGTGAAATGTCAACAACTTAACTCTTTGCTCATGCTTTTTGTTTTGGTGGAAAGTAAAAAAAAAGCAAGTTAGTTCAATAAACTTATAGGAAAATAGATGAAAAATTGTGAAAACGAATCATCGATACTGCTGTTTACCTGCCCAAGTAAGTGTTGCGCAATTTCTGGAATTTTTCTTCTCAAATAAGAAAATACTTTAAATTCTAGAAAATTGTGTCTATAAAAGATGGTTTCGTTACTGGAACAAGAAAAATATCCAGTAAGGTCCATTGTAATTAACAGACTAATGGAGATTAAGATTCTGCCGCGGGCACGAAAGCGGCAGTATCTGTGGAAATGAGTTTGTGATATTTAAAGAAAAGCGCTTTGAATTGAATACTTACAATGGGTAAACGTTGAAATCAGACTTTTCCCGCGCTTTTCATTCATCGAAAACCAAATAAGCAAGTTTGCACAATAAAGCTAACGTACAATTGATGAAAAAAAATTAAAAAAACTTTTTTTTAAAATGTAGTTACTTGCCCATGACAGTAGGATGATTCACCAGTAATTGAGCACTAGAGCAACAAAATGTACAAAACAAGAACAAATAAGGGGTTATTTTTAATATGCTTACTAGAACTGAATCGATTAACGGCATGAGTCATTTTTAGCGAAATGGAGTTCACTGGGGTTTACGATATTTTTATGCAGAGAAAACCGAGTTGTGTGGAAGGGAAATCCTTGTTAAATAAAGCGCTTTATTTAGGGGCCCAAATTTCGCTCAGTGCAGAACGGACTGATGCCGTTTCTGTTCTCAACGTGAACGAAAGAATACACGCGATATGAATAATGCAAGATGGTAAAAAATACCAGATTTTTCTGCGTATCGAAGTAAAAACAAGTAACAACTTCAATCTAGCATTATTAAGGTATCAGAAGGACCTTCATTTATGGGTCTGGGTGGATCGCCCTCCCCCCGGCGTTGGAAACTAAATTGTTTTCATATGTGTGGGCATGTAGTTTACTGCTTTCCGATAAAATTTGCCTTGGTTACACAGTAGGGTGGGTCCTTTTTAACGTTTTTTGAAAATCGAAATCGCCTGTAGTAGGAAAAGTTGTGTATTGGCATCAAATTCTCGTATTTTTTTTTTTTTTTTAGAAATCAAAAGATATTTAGATTTCCCGCCAGCCCTTTGAAGTTTCGCCAAAAATGTAAAAATTGACATTTTAAAAGATTTTTTTTTTTTTAAATTGTTTGTGGTGGGAAGAGTTGTGCATTGGCATCTAATATTCGTGTAAAAAATGTTTGGTAATTAAAGCATTTTTAGAACCCTGGCCAGCCGCTTGAAGTTTCGACAAATGCAGTGGCTCTCAAAAGTGATCGTACACCTAGAAATGTTGTAGTAAAACCAAAATAACGAAAAACTGAACTCTAATATTAAGTCCATTTTTTGTTCACTTCATTTTATGCCATTCTAAAAAAATGCCCTGTAGTTTTTCCAAAATATTGTATGATTTTATTTTTGTAATTTTTCAAAAAAACGAAGAGACAAATGATACGCCACAAAAAATATCGTACCCTGAAATATTTTCGAATAAATTCATGATAAAAATTATGTGTCGTTTTTTATTATTTTTTTTTTTTTTTTTGCACTCTGATGACACTGTAAAGTCATTTGTCTTTAACTTTTGGTTTATTTATTCAATAATATTCTGCTAATCATTTTTAAATGGATAGTATTCGTAAAAAACTACGAACACTATTCGAAATTTGATATCTGTTTCCTCACAATAGCGGCAAATTGGTTTGAAATGTCTCTAAATTAGTTAATTTATACCATTCTACAGCATAATGCTTGATAAAATCTTTTAAAGAAAAGAATCAGATCGAAAACTAAGGCAAGAAAAGATCAACCGACAAAGTTAACAAAACGTGATCGGATATTTACAATTCAAAAATTTATTAAAAATAAACACATTTGAGTGCTGTAGAAGTTTCAGGAAAATTTAATGAAACATTTTACGTTTGATTTTTACTTTAAATTGTTCGCTAAATTCCCTGATCAGCTGAATTGAATGGGACCTCTTCCCGCAGAAATTTTCTTGTTCGTGCGAAAAACAAAAGCTTACGCTTTCCGTAGCAGAATCAATGATAAATAAGCTCAAAACGTTTTGGAATAACGTCTTATTTACAGATGAAAATAAGTTCAACATTTTTGGTTAAATTGTTGCAAAATTGTAAATAGGAGGATACATTTAATCCTAAGAACTTTGTTGGATCCGTTAATCAGACGATGAAGGTGTTCTTGTGTGAGGGTGCATATCAGCATTAGGACTTATTAGTTTGAAATTTTTGATGAAATGATTAATCATGCTGTTCATTTAAATATTTAAAATAAAAAAACAATTTTAAGCTATTAGCCCCGAAATTAGGCAATTGGAAACAACTTTGTTTGTTTTTTTAAATCAAGATAACGATAAGAAGCACACGGTCTTCAACGTTTGCGTCTGGTTTCTCAAAAATTGTCTTTCAGCTTAGAAATATCCTCAATCGCCAGATTTTAACTTAACATACTTAGAGAAATCTGGAGGATAGATTGCGAAAATCCAGTATTGAAACGAAAAGCGAACTAGAAACAGTAAGGCTCAAAGAACGGTTCAACACTTAAAAAAAAAACACAAAAAAAGAAATAAAAAACAATGATTATCTAGTCACAGACGTTTAAAGCTGTTGTTTATATTGCATGATATTCTACTGAATATTAAATTAGTAAAAAGGTAGATTATTTACTAACACATAGAAATTTTATTAAAAAAATAATTTTTACATAATTTTCAAAACTTTAGGGACCTGTCGGGGGTCTAAATATATTTTAATTACCAAAACACTTTAACGATCATTAATTTGTCAATACACAAATTTTCCCACCACAAGGGATTAAAAAAATTTTACATCAGAAATTTTTTTAAAACAATTTAAAATGTCAATTTTTACATATCTGGTGAAACTTTAAGGGGCTTGCGAGGGATCTAAATATATTTTGATTTCTAAAAAATATGTATAACAATTATTTGATGCCAATACACTACTTTTCGCACCACAGGCGATTTCGATTAGAAAAAAAAAAGTTAAAATCGACCCACCCTTTTGCACACCATTCCCCCCCCCCCCCCCCCCTTCGGAAGAATTCGAAATCACGGGCCTTGGGTCGAGGTGAAGTAAAGAAGTTTCGGAATGCAATTTGATGTCCGTGATAATTTCGCATGGATTTTATTAACATCACTCTAGGAACTGTTTAGAAACACTGCACACTTTCAGTGACGTAAATGCTGGTCAAAATAAGAAAAAACTGTTTTCAGACTTTTTCTGGTAATAAAACCAAAGAAATTTCACGAGATTGCTCATGATTTCTCTTTCCGAGGACATTTTTTTGTTAATTGCGACCGGCGTTTTGGGACAGTAAAATGAATAATAAACAGATTCAGGAATGACGGGTTATTGCCATGTCAAATCCCATGTCTTATGAGTGAAATTCTGAAATAGAATCAAGGTTCACTGTTACATCTGTTCATGATTTTATCACAAAATGCAGTTTCCGGCTATATTTTCTACCATAGCCCCTCTACTATTTCATTTTACTTTTAATACAGTGTTACTTTTTCAGAGCTTGCGCTCTCATACCTCATATCCCCCCTCTCGCACCTCGCGGGGGTGCTATTTGCACTACCCTGGTATCTTTATTCTTTCTGTCAAATTGAGATTTTTGAGAAACGCTTCTATAGGGATGGCAAATGTTTTCAATTCACAACATTCATAAAAATTTAAATATTCTACAGAACAACAAGAGAAGGTTTCAGACTAGTTATTTTACTGACTTTCTTCGTACTCTCAAAGTGGAGGTTGTTGGCAATACTGAGCACAAAAGAAAAAATTTTGTAATGTAGGAGGAAATAACCAATATCAAGATTGTATATTCAATGCAATTTCGACCATAATCATATTAATATGTACATCGAACTTGGTAAAACCAGACAAGAGCAGGATAAAAAAACATTTCTGTGGAGGATGTCTTTTTGAGAAATATGAGTAGTTTTTTATTTGTACATTTTAGGGCTATAACACTATTTTCGTTTTCATAACTTTACCACGTGGTGTTTTACCCCCTTAAGTGAAAATGGCCTTTATGTTCTTTTAATATACGTTATAAACATTTTTTTTTTTAATTACAGATTTTGGACAGTGCTTTATACGTCTAGGAAATGTGAGAAAAGCCGATTTTAACTCTATCATTTTGGGAAAAAATGGACAGTGTTTATATCCCTCTGATGCACAAATATAAAGGTTAAAAAAATCTGTTAAGTATTTTTGTATTTTTTTTCTTTATGTATCAAACTGTATTATTTTACAAAGACTCGTTTTTAGAAAGATAAAAATACAAGAATTCACTTCTTAAATAATGATTTAAAGCATTCGGAATTCAGTAATTATTTTCTTCAATCTGTTATATTATTTTTAAATGTCATGAATAAGTTTGAAACAAATCTGTTTTACTTGATTTACTTTTTCATGACTTCAAACTATACTTTCAGGCATAAGTCGATTTTTAAAAAACTTTAATGTCAGCGACGAAATTAAACATAATTTAGGTGAGGTAATAATATCAAAAAAATTCGTCTAGAGTTTAGTTATTTTTCAAATTAATAACCATCTTTTATTGATTCCTGAAGAGTTTAACAAGTGGACTTATGCTCTTTCAGAGATAATCGATTCGACTCGCTTTTAACAGCCCGTGAAATGCTCGGCTATAATTTATAGTTGTAACTCAAGTTTTGATTGAAAACTAAGATGATCTACACTTATAAAGACATTACAAAGTTAAAAGATCGTCACATCTTACTAGTGAGAATTGTCATGGGATGAAATGCTGAGGAGGTAAGGGGTTAATTACTACCGTAATCTCTTTTTTGAACAGCAACAGTAAATAAGTAGAAAACTAGTAACTAAAAACATGATTAGTAATCTTTGATAGTGGTACTTTTATTGACAAGTAAAACAATTTTCATTTTTTCTCTATTTTCTTCCAGTGAAAATGAGCAGCACTTGTTAAAATTTCCACCTAATATCTGTACAGCGTTAAAACAGAATACTATATTTCGACTTTTTAAATGACTGAAAACACACAATGTATTTGACAAAAACTGTAGAATCCAACACAGAAATTCACCAATATGAAATGTTAAAGACCCACGAATTAGTTTGTATTAGCCGTTATTCGTAACAACCGTGAATGAGTGATACTGTTAAAAAACGAAGGAATGCTTACCTATACTTAAGAAATAGTACTACTAATACACACATTGTCATCTAACTATTAGTACCTACAGAAAAAAACGGCTTATTTCTTATAAATGAATGATTTACAAAATATTGAAAAAGGAAGATAAAAATCAACAATCGCTGAATAGGTTGTAACCCACAAGGGAAAATGAAGTTTTAACGTCGAATAAATTGAAATGTCCACGGATAAACAAATGTACCGGTTCCTATTTTCAATAGAAAAACGTTTAATATAACGTAACATGAAAAAAAATTAAATATATAAAATAGCCGGAGTCGGAATCTGGGGTTTTAAAATCCAGGTGTCGAAGTCAGCCATTTTCCTTCTGACTCCGCTATCCTGCCCAGAACAAATGTGGTTTTAACAAGTGGCGGGCAATGTATTTTTGTTTTAGGAGATTACTGTGTTTTTAAAATTAAATTATTAATTATTCATACATTTTCAAACATTAAACATTTATATCTATCATAAGAAAACTACATACCGAAAAGAAAATCTTGAAGATTCGCACGTCAAATGCTAAGCAGCATCCACGACTGAGGAACTATAAAATTGGCGAGGTATTTACGGATATCGTCATTTCAAATCACTTCGCGCAATTGCGCAGAATTAATTTGAGACATGCGTTTGAAAGTCCTTCCTCACTAATACTTAGAAGTTAGTAGGAAACCCAGCTGTCCTGATTTTATTACGATTGTCGTGACTTTTAGAGCTTTTTTTGATTTTGAAAATGTCTTGATTTTTTTATGAAATTAGACTTACTGATTTTTCCTGAACTTTGGTGTGAAAGATGACAGTCATCAACTTAAAAGTGATACTTGTGATTCGTAAAATGATACATTTCGTTACTTTTGTGATTATATGCGTCATTTTTCTGTAGCATGAAGGCACTTGACTTCTTCCTCGTCATGTTGTATCCGATGATTCTATTTCGCCTTTTTCGGCAGAAGCTATTTCGGATCATAGCATTTTGTTGTAAAAGCAGCAGTTTGTAAAATGTAAGAATAACTAAAATGATAACAGAAAAGTGAAGCAAGTGTTGTAAAGGACTTTTTTTGCACATTAAAATGCACGCACAAATTAAGGCTTTCTGGTTGTCTCCTTTAGAAGCGCGTGGATTGCGTACCGATCATCCCCGCGTAAAATGGAAATCTGCTTCCCAGGAGGCGTGGCGAAGTGCCTTCTCATGAAAAACGGACAATAATCTGCAAGAAATATGGTTTTCCTTGAAGTCTTTATTTGCTTTTTTGTTGGTTTAACATTCTTTTTCATGCCAGCAATGTTTTGTTTGACTTCATCACACATCCGGGCGATAAATTGTTTTAAATTGAATACCTATCGTTGCAGAATATTGAGAATCGTGAATAGTAAGGGCATTTGCAGCCGAGTGGTCGTGGGTTCGTTTCCCCATGGTGCTCTGGGTGTGATTTCCTTCATTGCTGCTATATAAGTTATAAATGGAATTTGTCGCTGTTATCACATGTAGAAACGGATGAAAAGCACGTGGTACGGAACATTAATTTTGAATATGCATATGTTTCAGTTATGAAATCTAAAATCATGAGAATGTACCACTTTTTTTTTCAGAGATTCCATGAGTAGCGTCTGTTTATTTTTTGTGTCTGTACATCATTTTGTATATAGATTTGAATACAAAAGAATTATACCTTGAAATCCATAATTCTTTCCGACGTTTAATCACTACAAACAAGATATAATACTACTAAAACTGCGTGAAAGGTATAAAAATAAGAACCGGACACACCGAGAGTCTATTTTTCACAAAAACAAACCTTAGAACCACTTTCCACTTTTTTTCTTTTTTTTGGCGGGGAAGTTGAAATTCATAAATAAATGTTTTTGTCGACTTCCGCGGGACAGTTAAATCTAGTTGAAAGCAGTTGCTTCGAATTTGTAGTCCCACTGGAGAGGGAAACGCAAGATCATAAATCTTTGAAAAGTACTTTTGTTACGGTGTGATCTTCAAACAAAAACATAACCTTCCAAGTTGTTCAGAAACATGGAAAATTTACGCAGCGAGCATGATAGTGAGGATTAAGGCCAAGTTTAGTAGGAGGGAAATCGCCGATCGTAGACTTTGCGCCACTCTCCGGATATAACGTGCATGTTTAGAGCGTACATACAGACGTCACAAGAAATCTCGTTGTAATTGACTCGGGGATCGGCAAATCGGATATTTCAGGTGTCTGTGCGTTCTTAGGCATCTATCCACGTGTGGTCAAAGCGAAAAATAGAACTCATTCATTCGGGGATGAGCAAAAGGAAAATTAATGCCGATTTTTGAGTGATATCTTTTTTGCGAACACAGTACTTCTTTTTTTGTAAAAGGAAGTAAAAAGGTTGCGAAATATTAGCTTTATTCTAAGAAGCTTTAGAAAAGGAAAATAACTACAATCACACACATTTTCTTTTAGCAAACCTTAAAAAAAACGAGAGAAAGATAATGTTATTGTCCTGACTACAATCTACGTCGATTAAGCGAAAGCGATGGGCCATGTTTAAAGTGTACATACTTCCCGTTTATTGTGGCACTAGTGGTACCCGCACGGCTTTGCCCGTAGTAGAAAATTAAAAGGTTATTTGGTTCGCCTGTACATTTACAAATACTGGAACATAAATTTCTCACCAATTTGCTATGTTCATTTGCTTCCCCATGTTACGGTTCCACGTTATGATCATTCCGTAATTTATTAGTCCACATTGTGATAATTTACTCGGTAAAATTTTCTTAAAATTGGAATATAAAAGGAACAAAATAGAATTTAAAAAAAATCGCTTCGAGGTGCACACTCCCATGCGATAAATTAATTTTGTACCAAATTTCATGAAAATCGGCCGAACGGTCTAGGCGCTATGCGCGTCACAGAGATCCTGACGGAGAGAGATCCAGACAGACTTTCAGCTTTATTATTAGTAGCGATGATGCATTTTTAACCTTCCTGTTGTTTCAAAAGATAGATTCGAAGCACCCAAATGTCCCAATCTATCATTTTAAAAAAGTGACTTATACAGATAGTTAGGTCATTAATTTAATACAGAAATTTAGTCATTGGCAACATCAGTCTCTAATGCTTGGCACCCTTTTCCCAAAAGAAAATTTCGCTGGCGGCGTCGGTAGTGTGTCAGTGAATGCGTTTGCGATTTTTATACAAGCGTCCCTTGTATAGCACGGTACACTCTTCCTCACTTATCACCACTCTTTTTTTCACTTTTTTTTTTCTACTTAACGACATTTTTATGACACAATAACCCATCTTTCCTCTATTTATTTATTTTACTTTGCTTTAACGAGGAATAGGCTAAAAATAAACGCGTAATATCGTTTGTAATTAAAAATTAATATCATTTTCTAATAAAAAGATAAAACATCGTGAAAGAAAATGAAATGGGATTAAATTTTAAATTTATGGTCTGTTAATATTTAATTTTATAAAAAAATTGTGAACTTCTGCATCTGTTAGCGTTGTTTATGTTCTAAAGATTTTGTTATTCGATTATTGCTTTTCTATGATCTATTAATATGCGGCGTGAGTTTGATCTCATCTGCCAAACGAAAGGGGGTGTTAGAAGAGCGTGTCTAATTCGTAACCCAGTAACGAAAGAAAGAAGACATATGAGCCTAAAAGATTAAGACCGATTTCTGAAATTCCTTCGAAGTCTACAAACAAAATAAGAACATATTTGAACTAAGCACACCAAATCCTATAAACTGAAAGTTTTTTCATCCAGATTGTTACACTTTTTAGCGAGCTACATGCTTTGAAACATTCGAAGCACTCAAAGTTGAATTGACGCAAAAATCTGTAAACGTCATTTTCAAAAACAATCGTTTGAGCTACAACCGGTCAAGATCCACTCAAAACTGCATCATCCCACTAGCTTTCAAATGATATCACAGTAAATCATATTGGAGTTCAAGTTCGGCAGAAGTAAAACCTCTTGTTTGAAAGATTAAAATCATCGTTTGCCAAAAAGATAAACAAGTAAACGTATTACAGCACTTTTAAATACAAAATCCCTCTGCAAAATTCTACCTCCATCTGGTTTTTTTTCTTTTTTTTAAATAAAACATAACATAACATTAATAACATTATTTTTATGATAAGAGGAATGCGTCAGGCAAAATATTTTGACAAAAAAAAAAGCGAAAGCCTTGTTGTTTGTCAAAATATGACGGGCGTAGGCGTTCGTTTTTTCAGTTTTCGTTTCATATCGCAAAACCTTTAATTAATTGCGGGTAAAATAATATATGTTGAGTTACAGAGCATAAAATTACCTTTAAAAAGAATTTTTTATTGTAGTTGTAATAGGGGTCAAGGGCGCCCATATGCAAAATTTTTAAGGGGGAGAGGCTCAGATATTTTCACCATGGTTTAGCAGGATAATTTCCTCAGAGAAACTGATTTCAATACAGATTATAATTTTTAAAATTTACAACTTTAATAATTTCTTCATTAATTTCTGGCGAAGAAATGTTTTTACATTTTTGCAAAGAAAAAAGAACTAAAAGCAAGAAAGTTCTAATTTCTGAGAGGGGGAATCCCCCACTTGCCCCCCATAAATGGGTGACCTTGATACACACGTAAACAGGCCTGATTTTGGACTGATCGTACAAGACACACACCTATCTCTCACGTTAAGATCGTCCCCTCTGCAAAAATTAAAGCTATTTCAGACCCATAAATTACTGTTTACACTGCCGACAATTGTTTCACCATCAGTGATTATAAGGTCGCCACCAATCAAAATCATCATCTATGTTGCTACGATATCCAATCACCGAGTGATATTTTAGTTTTCCTGCAGGTTGTGGGGGGCTCTGCTTAAGGTTTATACTTTCATTTCTGTAAATTGGGTCCTGACCGTGAGCATTATTACGCAACCGATAACGACTGTCTCACTTTCTCGAAGATAACATGTCGATACGCCCGTACAAGTATTTCCGCGAATTTTCCGAGTAAAAGAGGTTTACAGATGACAGGTATACAGTGCCGTAACAAAGATGGGGAGGTGGGGGAGGGGGGTGTTGGTGGTGAAAACACCCGCCTTCAGAGTCATTGGTTTTGACATAAATGCAAATTCTAATACAGTAGCATATGAAAGGGCGCTTTTGATCAAGAAAAACCCTTCAGAAATTATTTTTTTATCAATAAAATCAGCTTCAAAAGGTATTTTTTATCAAAAAAACCGCCTCCAGAAGGTATTTTTGATCAAAAAACCCCTCCAGAAGGTAATTTTCATCAAATAACCCTCTCCCGATGGTATTATTTATCAAATAACCCCCTTTAGAAGGTATTTTTCATCAAATAACCCTTCCAGATGATATTTCTGGCCGCGCTAGTGACAGGTAATAAGGGACGTTCCACAAATGATGTCACGCTTTGAGGGAGATGAGGGCACATGAAATCGTGACAATGTGTAACAGGAGCGAGGGTCTAATGAAAAGTGACAACTCCAGCGTATTAAAAACCCATAAATAGCGTGCAAACGAGTGGCATGTGACGAAAATTGAAGTTGGATTTGCAAAGATGTTAATTTTTAGGGCTAGTGACAACATATAAAAGAGGTCGAAGACCCACCGTCACCATGAATGGTGACTGGGGGACGTTTAATATGCTCGTAGTCACAAAGTCCTCCAGGGGAAACGATGCTTCTGGGGGGTGCTGGGCCAGCGATTGCTCGGTTCCTGGTCTGTATCAAAAAATGAGAGCTGTCTTCAGGTTCCGATCCAACTGGTTAAACAACAAAAAGCGGTAGGTACGGGGATCCCTGGAGTGAAAAGTGGTAAAAGAAACAAGTACAAAACACCACCTAAAAAGCATTGCTACGTTTCCCGAAATAGCAAACTATTGCATGTAGATTAAAATCAGTTTCTAAGAATGTTTTTTTTTTTTTTTGAGCAATCACGAATACTTATTGCTTTCATTTGACTGTTTTGAAGTCCTATCATTTTATTTTCCCGCCAGCACCCTCTGCATCATCACCGTCGACCGGCCCCTCACGATGCTGCTCCCATAGCGAAAGCCGTCTCCAGGTTGCGTCACTTACTTGCCTACACTTACACATAACCTACACACACAACTACCCACACATACACATACCCCCCACACAAACACACAAGTACCCACACACACACACATGCCTACACACATACATATAACCCCCGCACAAACATACCCCCCTTTCCCACACACTATAATTTAAATTCAATATGTCAAAGTTCAAATTAATTTTTTTATTTTAAATTTTATCTTATTATTCACCTCTTACAGATTATTTTCATATTAGAATTCGAACTAATTTCAGCATTTTATTAGGAAATTATTCCAGAAAAAATTGCAGAAATATTTCTAGAATTTTCAATTGTGACGTAAAATAGTGACTATTCTCTAAAAAACTTCGTTTTAAGTATAAAAAATACACGCTTTATTAATAATAATACACGCTTATTGCTTATTTTGTTGGCGTAGCAACGCGCGTCGGGAACAGCTAGTTCAAAATAAAATTTTCATTTCGGAATACTTTGGTACTACATATCAGGAGCTTACTTGCTCAAGTATGCAACTACCCTATTTTCAATCTAACAACTAAGCACCATCTTTTAAAGCAATATACCTCCGTACCATCACCGTCCTCACGATGCTGCTCCTATAGCAAAAGCCGTCTCCAGGTTGCATCCAACACACACGCGCATACATACGCTGCTACACACACACGCACGCACACACACATACACACAATTACCCACACATTCATGCCTGCACACTGACACAAACACATATGCCTACACACACATACACATACCCCCCCCCCCCCACACACATACACACATTCATATACACAACTACCCACACACTTATGCCAGCACACAGACAAACACACATGAATACACACACATACACATACCCCTACACACAAACACACATACCCCCACACACAAACACACACGCCTACATACACACACTTGTGATTGCGAAAAACATAATTTGAATTCAAGATGTCAAAATTCAAATTATTATTTTTTTTTTCTTATAGCGTACGTCGTACAGTGGTGCGATCTGTAGTATTGCAAAGTGAGGGAACCATTTCTGAACGTTTTTGCTCAAACGGAACTCTTGCAGGTGCAGTGGTGCTGTGCCAGGACATGCGGGGGGCGGATCTAGAGGTCACCTTGGCCGGACTCGGAGGTCTCCGCCTGAAGAAGTTGGAACTGAGGCGGGTGAACGCGTCCTCTCTCTGGGGGCCCTTCCGGGGGTGGCTGGCGGGGGACCTGGTGCTCGAGGGGGTGAGGGTGGAAGACGACTCCTTGAGACGCGGGAGACGCCTGTTTCGGGGCCTGGAGAGCGCCATCAACAGCCTGGAGATGAGGAAGATGGAGATCTCGAGCCTCCAGCTGGACCATCTGACGCACCTCGTGGTAATTAGTTTGTTTCTCCTTTTTCATGAGGCTACTTTTGGCGAGCCGACGCATCAGCTTAAGATCGGCCATTTTGGATCGGCGCTCGTGTTTGAGTGTTTGTATTTTCTGGCGAGTTATCGCGTTTGATGATTTTTCACTGCGAGCACTTATAAGCGGCACGCGAACTGTTTTGGTCGATTTGGCAAAACCCGAAACTTTGCTGTGGTAACCCAAAGCTGGGCAACTATGAAAAACCCAATCCAAAATGGCTATACATCGGCTTAAGTTTAGCCATTTGGGACCGGATATTTGCTCAGCGTGGATTACCACGGCAATGTTTCGGGTTTTGCCAAAAAAATACTATTTTATTTAATAAACAATTCACGTGTCGCTAATAATCGCTCGCATATCGAAAACATGAAGTGCCTTTCTTTTTTTTTTTCTTCATTTTGGCTGATTTTCAATCAAGACGTTCAGTCGTTTTCATTTTCGCTGTCGACGTCACGAGCGAACAAGTCGCTAGGGTTTCCATATCAAAATTTCAGGACATTGCCAAACTTCGCCAAATGAATATTTTACTTAACTATTCACGTTCCGCTAACAAATGCTTCGTTAGCGTCATCGATAAATCTTACTATATGATAGAAATAGAAATCTAACGTTGATGTCGCAAAAAAAAGAAGTGTTGAAACGCTATCGGTGACTTAGAAAAATCGGACTGAATCCCCCCCCCCCCTTTTCCCGGTCAATTCACGAGAGCGGCAGTGAGAGCTGCAATAATGGTTACAGTCACAAGGAAACAGATCCAATAGTTATACATAAACCTTCTGACACATCCAACTGTTAGAGCTGTGATTTTTGCGTATTTGGATGAACAGTAAAACCTGTAAAGTTGGTTACCCTTGTAAGTTGACCACCTGTCTAAGTTGGCCGCCGTTTTCAAGCACAGAATTAGCCTTTATCGTATAAATCAACCTCTATAAGTTGACCAATAAAGTATATTGCACCACTAGTGGTCAACTTACACAGGCTTCACTGTATATACTACGTGTTTTAAAACGTTGTGTTTACGGTGCTTGATGATATTTGCCCAATTTCTACACATAATTTAGCAACGAACTTCTTGTGCATATCCGTCAACGAATTTCTTGTGCCTTCGCAAAAACTGTGTCATCATTAAAACAATTTCTTGGAAATGACGGACTCGTAACAATATGATACGTTAAGAATTGGGAGCGTTTTAAGTTTTTTTTTTTTTATAAATCTTAATATATAAAAATCAATGTCCTGAGATAACATATATATATATATATATATATATATATATATATATATATATATATATATATATATATATATATATATATATATATATATATATCAACGCACAACCGAAACCGTTGAAGCTTCAGACTTGAAATTTGGCAGGCATTTCCGCATGATTACAAAAGTAACCACTAAGAAAGGATTTTTCGAAATCTCAATTAGTTCGTGAGAAATTAATTAAAACCTCTTAATTTCTACAAAATCAAAACCTGTCATTGAATTCAAATCCCTTATTTTCGAAGGCTTTCCTCCATTCAAATCATTATTCAGTACTTCATCTCAACTTTTGGTCGATAGCGAATTTTGAATTTGATATTGTTTTTGTTTCTCACGTGATTCTTCGAGGCTTTTCTGAAGACGAAGTTTTTAAGAACATCATCACAGGCGGACTATCCTTTTGAATTTAGAAGAGTGCAGTTTCCTGTTAAAGTTTGCTTTGCAATAACCATTAATAAGTCACAAGGACAGACATTAAAAGTAGCAGGGATCGATTTAAGAGAAGACTTTTTTTCACACGGCCAATGTTATGTAGCTTGCTCCAAAGTCAGTTCATCAAGCAGCTTAATAATTTTAGCACCAGAAAAAAAAAAAAAAAAACTAAACATGTTGTATACAAAGAAGTTCTTGCTTAAACATAGGTGTATCAAAATGTGGATGGCCCGTGTTTGCAAAGATAATCAATACTTTAAAAGGATCGTTAATAACAGTTAAAGATCGGTTAAGGACAAGGGCATATATATAAGGAGTCCAGGGGCTCCGGGATCCTCCCAAAATTAGAAAAAGTTATAGGTAATAAGTAATTATTATAGGGGATTTTCGAAACTAGGTGCACCAAGCACTGTTAACCCCTGCTAATTCCATTACCCGAGCAATGCCGGGTACGGGAATGCTAGTAGCTTATAAGCGCTGTAGGCTGAATACAGATTGCAATGGACAGAAAAGCAGGTCGACAATACGATTACACAGATCGCAGATAATCCCTAATAAGATAGTTGCCGATAAGTTTTACTGGATGTAACCCATTTCTAGGTGAAACATTGAACTTTGTTGCAGGTGTTGATTCTGGAAGACAACTCGATACCTTCGGTGGACAACGATTGGTTCACGACGGGCCCCAGGTCCTTGTCGAACCTGTACCTGGCCCGAAATGGCATCGCCGACCTCGGCAACGGGGCGTTCTCGGCCCTGGTCGGACTCAGACACCTGGACCTGTCCAGGAACGAGATCCGGATCATCACCAGATCCATGCTCCCGGACCAGGACAGCAGGCTATCTACGCTGGACCTATCGTGAGTTTGTTGTCTCTCTCGGATGGCACGAAATTTCCTTCCGATCGGAGAAATGCTCCGAGTGAACATGCCCTCAAATGGAAGGAATTTCTAATAGCATTAATTTCGACACATTATCGTTTATGTTACTTCGTCTTTCAATGGCTACATTTTTCTAGTGACTACATGCCAAATACAGTCGACTCTCAATGAAAAAACTTGGTTACCTTTTCATGCATGTTTGTTTGGTTTATTTTTATGATCTGAACCTAAATTTTAACTAAAAATAAAAGTTAATATTAAAAAATATATATTTTCGCTCAAAATTTTGTCATTACTTTATAAAATTTCAAAACAGATTATAAATAATTTTTAAAATATAAATAAATTTAGGTTCAGATCATAAAAATAAACTAGACAAACATGCACGAAAAGTTTTACGGAAATATATAAGAAACTTTTCACGCAAAACAAGAAACCGGCACCTCAGAAAAAGAGGCTTAAACAGCTGCTGTTAACATAAATCTCTACGGGGGAAAGTATACGCATTTTCACGATAACTTGAAAAGTTTTTTGCGTATGGCAATAAATAAGGTATCAAATTGTTCAGAATTAAAGTATGCATAACAAATATTTGCACACCTTAAATTCAGCAGAATCCCGGACGAATCCGGAATGTCGGCAGCTACGGGATAAGGGTTCTGATTTATGCTCCTATTCCTTTTCTTCTCAGACGAAACCTGCTCCGCGACCTGCCCGACGACCTGTTCTCCGGGATGCCCTTCATCCGGGAGGTGGACGTGTCCGGGAACGTCCTGCAGATGATGCGGGAGGACATCTGGATGCCGGTCTTCAACCATCTCGAAAAGATGAACCTGGACGGTACGTTGCTCTGCATGGGAAGCCAATGTCTCTGGACAGCGGTACAACCTCGAAAATCCGAGTTTCCAAAGTCCGGAAATCTCTAAAAAGCGGACAGGTTTGTTCAGGTTTCTATGGGGAACGCGGTACAACCTCGAAAATCCGCGTTTCCAAGGTCCGGAAAACTCTAAAAACCGGACAGGTTTTTTTTTTTTCCAGGTTTCTCTGTGAAACACGGTATCACCTCGAAAATCAGCGTTTCCAAAGTCTGGAAATCTCTAAAAACCGGACAGGTTTTTTCAGGTTTCTATGGGGAACGTGGTACAACCTCGAAAATCCGCGTTTCCAAAGTATGGAAATCTCAAAAAACCGGACAGATTTTTTCAGGTTGCTATGAGGAACGCGGTACAACCTCGAAAATCAGCGTTTCCAAAGTCCGGAAATCTCTAAAAACCGGACAGGTTTTTTCAGGTTTCTATGGGGAACGTGGTAAAACTTTGAAAATCCGCGTTTCCAAAGTATGGAAATCTCAAAAAACCGGACAGACTTTTTCAGGTTTCTCTGTGGAACGCGGTATCACCTCGAAAATCAGCGTTTCCAAAGTCTGGAAATCTCTAAAAATCGGACAGGTTTTTTCAGGTTTCTATGGGGAACGTGGTACAACCTCAAAAATCCGCGTTTCCAAAGTATGGAAATCTCAAAAAACCGGACAGATTTTTTCAGGTTTCTATGAGGAACGCGGTACAACCTCGAAAATCCGCGTTTCCAAAGTCCGGAAATCTCAAAAAACCGGACAGATTTTTTCAGGTTTCTATGAGGAACGCGGTACAACCTCGAAAATCAGCGTTTCCAAAGTCCGGAAATCTCAAAAAACCGGACAGATTTTTTCAGGTTTCTATGAGGAACGCGGTACAACCTCGAAAATCAGCGTTTCCAAAGTCTGGAAATCTCTAAAAACCGGACAGGTTTTTTCACGTTTCTATGGGGAACGCGGTAAAACTTTGAAAATCCGCGTTTCCAAAGTCTGGAAATCTCTAAAAACCGGGCAGGTTATTTTCAGGTTTCTGTTTTCATAAAAGGCGGGAAAGTCGCAAGGAAACATTTTCAAAGGGGTGGAAATCAATTTTAAATTACGAATTAAGAATCGAAAATGTGTAATTTTTTTAATTGTAACAGAGAACGGTTCATTTTTGAGATCGCGATGATTGAAAAAGGGTCATCTTTGAGGTTGCATTTTTAGTTCGCTTCTAATATAATAACAAGATTTTGTTTTTTTAAGTTCTTGCAAACAACTTAAGCTTTTTCCATTTGATTACATCAGTGCTTCATAATTGAATCTCCCATCTTTTGTTCTCACTATTCACATCAAGGTTTGAACACTGAACTGAAGTCTGGTTGCCATGCGATGGCACTTCGCCACGCCTTGTTTCAAAATTGTCCATTTTCACGAAGGTGCAACATCCAGAGAGGATTTGAACAGATTGGGGAAAGTAGGGTTGCAATGAAGACCACAATTCTGGTCCTTATTACTTTTTCGCCAGCTCAATGCAGTTATTGTGCCACTTAAAAATTTCAATGTTGAATAATCACATAGCAAAAATATATTAGGAGTACAATTTTTTTTTTTCAATTCAACTGATTCTAAAGATCTTAATATATTTATCATCAAAACTGACTTTTATAGTGGTTTGCCACAATGCTGCCCCTTTTTTGGCCTCCTATAGTCAATTCATCGTATAGCCAAAAAGTCGAAAAAATCTTCTATATAACAAGCACCCTTTTTACTTCCTTTTACAAAAAATGAAGTATTGTATTCGCGAAAAAAATTTCACTCAAAAATCGGACTTAATTTCCATTTTTCTCACCCCCGAATGAATGTTGAGTTTTTTTTTTTCGACTCGATCACACGTGGATATATGCCTAGGAGCCTACAAACACCCGAAATATCCATTTTGACGACCCCCGAGTTAATTACAACGAATTTTCTCATGACGTCTGCATGTACGTATTTATGTGCGTATGTCTGTATGTATCTCGCATAACTCAAAAACGGTATGTCCTAGATAGTTGAAATTTGGTACGTAGATTCCTAGTGGGGGTCTCGTTGTGCACCTTCCGTTTTGGTTGCATTCGGATGTTTCTAAGTGGGTCTTTTGCCCCTTTTGGGGGGGGAAATCATTATTAATTTCGATGTAAACTCAAGTGGTGTTATAATTTGTCGGACACTTGGCGATACATCGCCAGTCTTTTGGTCGTCAAGTTTTGTCGCCAACTTAGCGACAAATTTTGCGAGTTTTTTTTCTTTTTAATTTGGTTTCAATATGGCCACTGTTGGTGATAGTTAGAGAGTAAACAATTGAATCACATTAAAATTGCCAATAATGAGGAATTGACATTAAATTGGAGTAAAAGGAAGTCATGTGATGCACACGTCAGCTCGTTTTCCCACAATGTAACATTTTTTAATAATGTGACAAAAGTAAAATTATTTTCATTTCTCGTAAAACTTGTTTAAAAACTTTCGCGATGCCAAACTGCAGCTAAACTCGCAAATATGGCACACGTCCTTTCTTCCTTCCCTACCCCGTTTTAAGGAATGGACTCATTTCCGGATTGACGGATGCCTCATCTTCACAGTGGTACTTGACATGATCAGGGAAGACCATGAGATTTTCTTCAAAATCAATTAATAGAGAATTTGCAAGTTGACTAAAAATGAAATTTAAAAAGTTAGTTGAATTATTTTAAAAAAAAGTGAAATCGTTGGGGAAAAAAAAACCGCATCACAAGACTTCCTTTTTACTGCAATTTAATGTCATTTCCCCATTATTGGCAATTTTAACGTGATTCAATTGTTTACTCTCTAAATATCATCAATAATGGCCAAATAGAAAACCAAATTTAAAAAAAAATATTTAAAAAAAATCATCCAAATTTGTCGCCAGGTTGGCGACCAAAAGACTGGCGATATATCGCAAAGTGTCCGACAAATTATAACATCACTTGAGTTTACATCGAAATTAACAATGATTTCCCCCCCCAAAATGGGGCAAAAGACCCCTCTTAGGAACATCCGAATGCAACAAAAAGGGAAGGTGCACAACTAAGCCCCTCTAGGAGTCTTCGTACCAAATTTCAACTTTCTAGGACATACCATTTTTGAGTTACGCCAGATACATACACACATACGCACATACAGACGTCACGTGAAAATGCGTTGTAATTAACTCGGGGGGGGTCATCAAAATGGATATTTCGGGGTGTCTGTACGTTCCTAGGCACATATCCACGTGTGGTCGGATCGAAAAAAAAACCTCAACATTCATTCGGGGGGTGAGTAAAATGGAAATGAAGGCCGATTTTTGAGTGAAATTTTTTTCGCGAATACAATACTTCCTTTTTTGTAAAAAGGAGAGTAATAACCTCATTAGCCTGTCTTAGAAGCTTGCAGCCTTTATTTTTAAACTTCTATTGGCGACTCTTCTTTGCAGCTTCGTACCCTACCTTTTATCTTCCCTTTTTGGAGGCACTTACTTGCCTGTGGTTCGTTTGTGGCTATTCCGGATTGATGAGCCTAAAGTAAGGGTTAAGCTGCAATCTTCGGGTGCCACAGCTGATAATAATACTGTAATACTATAGGGGAAACCCGGGCAACGTGAATACCTTAAGCTTTTCTTGATTATTGTCGTTTAGTTATAACTTTAGAAATTGAAACAAATGTCTATAATCAGTCTTCATTTATTGAACTTGCGTAATGCAATAACAGTTGTCTTTAATATTAATTACACTATTAGATATAAAGCCATTTTTCAACGACGGATCCTCTTTGCCCAACACCCCGAGTAAAGTGGATTCGTTACTTAGGGCAAAGCGAACAGCAACATTATTTGTCATGAAATTAAACATTAAAAATAAAACAACCATCGAAAATTAAAGGAACATACCCGAAAACCATTTTTTTGCTACAATGGTAATTATTGTAGTTATTGCAAACAAAGAAATTAAATTTCAAAGTAAAATAAACGCCGACAATAAAAGGAACATATTTAAAAACATTTTTTTGCTGCAGTGCTAATTATTGTCGTTATTACAAACTAAGAAATGAAATTTAAGAATAAAATAAGCATTGAAAATTAAAGGCTCATATTAAAAAGCATTTTTCTACAATACTAATTATTGCAGTAATTATTGTAACAAGCAAAGAAATTTAAAAGAAAAGTCAATTTCTAAAATTTAGGAGCATATAAAAAAGAAAAAAAAAAAATTTTTCTTCTACAATACTAATCATTGCAGTTATCACAAACAAAATCATTACCATATTCGAATGCTGAACTCTCTTTATGACACCACTGAGTATAAATACATTGTATCCTGTTTTCCATTGGCTGATCATCTTCTTCAATGAACATTTCATCACAGAAAATGCACCTTACATCATCAAATTTCTTTACTTCCTTATTCTTATCATTATGCTTTGTAGCAGAGATTTTTGATTACTCTTTTTGGTACTTGGTCTTTTTAATAGTCTTCTGAGAAGTTTTAGTCGAAACTTCATCTAGGTACTTCATGACAGTCTTTTTGATTTTTCAAATTTTTGTCTCTGACTGTCCTTTACTGGAGTACTTGTTTGGAGTGTAGATATCTGTAGTTTTTGTTTACGTGTTGTTATTGGTTTAAGCGGCTGAGGAATAGGTAGTAGAACTGAATGACTGTAGCAGTTCGTAGAACATCCAGGATTGGGTGAAACGGCGGGAACATCATTGCCTTGGATTTATTCTGTTGTTTCAGATCCCATGGAAATATAAGGACGGTCTTCAATGGTAGTTTTGTCTTGAGATCTTAACATTGGGGGACTTCCAGATTCGGATGAAGAGACTTGTCATGACCGGGCAAAGTGAATATGGTATTCACTTTGTCCAATCCGCTTTGCCCTTCAGGTACATTTTTGAGGTTACTAAAAATTACTAGAAAACCAGAGCATCTAAACTCGTCGTCTACGGATAATTGAAAGCTACATAATCGTACATCAAATCCTACTCATAACAAAGAACATGTCACAAGTAGTATTAAAGTCATAAATGAAACACTAACCTCTGTTAATTAATATTATTTTCCCCAAAACATATTTTGTTCGCTCACTGGCGTCGCGTGAGGGGAACTCATCCCAGGTGTTTGCCCAACACGGAGTGGCAACAGGCGACCGTTGCTATGACAACGCGGTTGCCGGCCAACTAATTATTTGGGAGTTATAGCCGAAATTCGCTTTGCCCGGGGTATCCACTTTAGCCGGGTTTCCCCTACTGTTAACACCAGGGTTGGCCGGATTGGACCCAATTGGGTTGGACCCAATGGGTTTTTTTGAAAAAACCCATTTAAAAAAACCCATTATTTAACCCACTTTTGGGTTTTTAAAAATTTTCTAAGAAGTTTTTTAAAAAAATAATTAATTTAAATACTTTTACAATTCAAACTTCTATTTTATTTGTTCTTCGCCACAGACAATGTACATTTTAAATAAATATACTTAACTTTTTTCTTTAACTTGTTAAATAAATAACCCAAATTATCTTGACTAAGTCCTGTCACCTCTGATTTTATCAATATTTGTAGATTGTACATAGGAAACTACTCTAGTCGAAAGGCTTTCGTGTGAAATATTTTCTGGAAACCAACACGTCACAAATCTCGATTAAACAAGGTATATTTTTTAGAAATTAACAGGTTTTACAAATGGACGGACGGAAAATAGAATAGGATGTACAGTAGAGTGTCCCAAAAAAGTGAAAGTCGTTTTTTTTTTAACGCATACCCTCTTATTTTTTTCCTTTTATATCAAAACCGTTGTAAAAAAAGTTTCATGCCATTTGAAGCACGGTAACCCGTGCCGACTTGCGCCTTAAGGCCTAAACGTGAAAAATAGCACGTGTATTTATAAGCAAGCGAACGCTGGCGACGCGATACTTTGTGAAGCTCAAAACAGCTGTAAATAGTGCATAGAAAACAAATGAAAACAGAAAAACATATGTTGGGGGGGGGGACTTATCCGTGGCAATTTTCAAACCGTCAACGTGTCAGTACGAATACATTCCGGTCAGCGCGCGCAGTATAGTCGTTCCATAGGGAACGAAACATGGCAGTGGAATTGCAAAGTTCGAAAAAAGAGATATTTTCAACAGGAGTTGTAAAACACTAAATTGCGGGCTTGAAACTTCCTTCTAATACTCTAACGGACAAGTTCTGTATGTTTTGTTTTATAACATTCAAGTAGTAAATTTAACCATCAGTGAAAGTGCAAATCTCGCTATTCGGGAATGCATCGTCTTTTGAGAAAAGGCACGCATTCCCACCAAATCGTTGCCAAATTGTGTGAATAAACTTACAAACCTGTATCAAATTTAAAGAGACTTACAAAAAAAAAATGCAAAGAAACTGCAAGAAGTATTCAGGCAGTGCCAATAAGAATTTGAGAGTAGTTTAAACAATTTATTCAATATTGCACATGCTGATGCACTTCGGTTAATCAAAATAGAGGAAGATGGGATTTTCTCGCTTCTCCAAAGAGAGCCCGGCCGACGTGGTCACTTTAGGTGGAGTGGATAAAAACTGGCCGACAAAGAGGAAAGGGCTCGACTTAGCTATCAAAGAAGAAAACAGGCGCATGGCATACGATTCCGCTTCACCGTCTTTTGCATTGTATGAACCTGTTCAAGAAGATTCTTCTTCGAGCTCTAGTGAAAATATTAATTCAGAAGATTTCCCTGAAACATATAAATCAGTACCTGGAACAAGTATTCCAGCAGAATCTGGAACAAGTAAATATGTAATGAGGAGCAATTTTATTATTCCAAAGTCAGTTGCTGCATTGGAGAGGTGTCCAAGTATACGAGAAGATATGTTTATTCTTGAAGTGACGCACTTGGGTGTAACATTGGTGAATTTCCCATAGGTAATTCTTCAATTAAAAAAATTCGAACCGAAAAGCGGAAGGAGCACGAGGAAAGAATAAAAATTGGTGTTCAGTACGAGGTACCATATGTAGTGAATTTACCTTGGGATATGAAACTGTTGCCTACTTTGAGTGCTCAAAAGTCCAAACAATATCGCTTATCTATAGTTATTTCATAAGGATGTGAGGAAAAACTCATTGCTGAGTCTAAACTGGATAATTCTACAGGAAAAGAACAAACACAGGCTGTTTGAAAGGCAGTTTTAGATTGGAATCTCGAACACAAAGTTCAAAACTCTGTTGTGATACTACAGCTTCCAAAACAGGTCCTTTAAGTGGTTCTTGCCCTATTCTTAAGCAAATATTTGATAGAGAAATGCTTTCCTTTGCTTGCCGCCATCATATATATATGAACTGATTTATCCCACTGAAATACAGTGCTATTCAAGAGCTACGGAGTTGCTCCGAACTGTATCCCAACTTCGAAAACTTACTTGATTTTCACCGAGCTAAACTCACTAATACTACGGTCAGGGATGACTATCAAGAGTTGATAGAACTGCCTGTCACATTTTTAGGTGGATATACAGAAAATGAATTTAAACTAAGACCACCGGGAGCCATGCACCAAGCTCGATGCATGGCTCGAGAGATTTACACCCTAAAGCTATTACTATTTAGTTCATAACTAAAATTAGATACGGAGGAAAATGAAGCATTGTTTGATGTCTGCTTGTTTGTAGTAACGATATACGTGAAATTATGGCTTCAATGCAATTTGGCAGTCAAAGTACCCAACAAAGATTTGTGCTTTTTGAAAAAAAGTGTACGAAAATGTGGACCCGATTATCTCAATAGCTGCTCTACAAAAAATCATCCAGCTTTTATGGTATGGTCAATAATATTTCATTCTTTGATGTGAAAAGACTGTCTCAATGTTTAGTGCAGTAAACGATGCAGCTGAAAAAGCGGTAAAAATGATGCAGGACTTTCATGGTTTGCTTACAGCTGATGAGAAACAAAAATTGAAATAAAAATGTGTGCAGTAATGTTTCTTGTAGTCTATTATTGTTGTAAATATCTGCTTTAAATAAATTGATGTCGCGTGTAGTAAGGAATTATACAGTTGGCAATCTTTCCGCTGTAGTCGCCGTACAGGATTTCTGGTCCAACTTTGACCTCAAGTCGGCACGGGTTCCCGTTATTTTATTGCAATAAAACTTTTTTCTCATGTTTCTGAGGTGAAATGGAAAAAATTTGGAGGGTATGCGTATTCAATTTCACAAATTTTTTTTTCGCCATTATATCTTGGGACACCCTAATGTACAGTATTTTCATTATCTTACGAAAAAGTTTAATATTTCTTACTCTGTATACAGAAATAGAAAAACAGGCAACATAAAATTTAAAGAAATGTCTTGATTAAGCTGGAATTCAGTAAATAGGGATTTAAACTACTTGAGGTTCTACAGAAGTTTTGCATAACAAAATGAAATATAATAAAGTAAAATGCAAAAAAAAAAAATGTAATTAAAAACGAACAATAGATTTTATTACTCAAGAAGTAGCTTTGCCTTAACTGTTGGTAATCATGGAAACTAAAAAATCTGAAACTTCACCATTCTTGGGTTTCGTCGTCTTTCATACTTTTCTTCAAAAAACGTTGAATTTTAACTAGTTTTCCAGCTTTTTCTACCCCAAGACAATTTTTGCGCTTTGTCCATATACTTACGCTACAATATGCTACAAGTACCCTACATTTTCACTAAAAAAATACAAAAAAACCCACATTTCTTTTAAAAAACCCACTTTTAGTTGGGTTTTTTTGGGTTTTATTTAAAAAAACCCAAAAAACCCTGGGTCCATGGGCTTTTTTAAAAAAACCCGGGTTTTTGCCAACCCTGGTTAACACTTGTTCAAATCATGGAGAAAATATTTTTTTTAAAATATAGTTTAATTTAAGCACAATTTATAGTTTAAAAACCGCTTGACAACATTGGGCTTGCAAGGTAAAAACAACAAATATTACTTCAACGTCAAATGTCCTTAAATCACTGATAAGTATTGGTTAAAAACGGTTCAAGAAGTTTATCTGTCACAAGTAGGATCCTGAAACACACAAACTAAAGAAATTGGTGAATGCTGAAAAACATCAGATAGCTTGTAGCTTCTGCTAGCTAGAAGTTTAAAATTCATTTAATAGCATCTTCAGGTTGCATTTTATTGGCTTTTAGGAACCAAAGGGCTTTTATTTGCTCTCATAGTATAGTATGTTGCCAAATGGGGAAATTTTTCATAGGAATTGAAATTATGGCAGACCATGCATCGATTTCCCCGACACATTTCAAGATTTCATGAACTGAGCTTTCCAGCAATGCAAATCACACACAACAACCATCATGTATAAGAGTAAAAATAACGGTAAAAATCGGGAAAAATTATGCGTTCTTTTGGGGGGCGCGGGCCCCTGCCCCCCCCTAATTACTAAAACTGAAAGCGCTCCCATGTACTTTTGTATCCATATAATAAAGCTCTCCCATGCATTTTCGTATCTAAAGGGTGTCCCAAAATTAACGCAAGATTTGAATTTGCCACAATTTTTGCTGTGAATTGTTGGCAGGCACGGAAAAAGAACAATTTGACAGCTGGGAGTTTAGGGAGTAAAAATGGAGTGTTATGCTATTATACAGCCAGCGAAACAATTCAATCACTGCAAAAGGAAATTCCTGTTCGTGTACTCTCTCGTTTCGGGGATAGGAATTGTACCCTAGATCGTGTGATTTTACGTCATTAGACTTCTCCCTATGGGGTTATTTGAAGTCGAACGTCTATGTCAGCAATCCCACAACCACCTGCGCATTACCTAATTGCGCCAATAACAGTAAACTGCTTGACCCGCCCAAACTTTCATTATTTTTCAAATAATTGTTCGATAATGAAAACGCGTTATAGAATCGAAAACGCTCCATTTGTAATAACCCTAGACCCTCGGCTGCCAAATTGTCCTTTTTTTAAGATTGCCCACAATTTATTGCAAAAATGGCGGCAAATTCAAATCTTGCGTTAATTTTGAGACACCCTTTACATAGTAGACTATTTTAATGGAATGCATGAAATCAACTGGAACATGTTGAACTTAACTTTGAATGCCCCTTCTTTTTGATGCATTCAGAATTTTGCTCTCTCAAAAAATACTGAATTCAGTAAAAATACCGAAAAATCACATGTCTGACTCTTCCCCCAGACAACCCCCTGGAGTGTGAAAGCCTGGAATGGACCTGTGAATACCAGAACCAGACTGCCCTCTCTGCCAGCTGCACTTCCAGGCTGGGACAGCCAATGGGAGGCGAGCAGGGCATCCGAGAGTACTGCCGAGGCCATTGAGCAGACACTTGCTTATATATCTTCTTTCTGAAGCAAACCTTCGTCATTTTGAGGCCTTGAGATGATTGTTGTAAATTAGATTTGAAACGCCACTGTGAAATCTGTCTGACGAAAAATAAAGGTCGTCTCCAGTCATTGTCCTTATTTTACAAACTCACTACACGTTTTAACGGTGACCATCCTACCAGTTTTCTCTTGCATTCAACGGATGGTTATTGTAGGGTCTGACGCTCCAAGCCATGATGTTTGTTGGGGCCATTCTACATTATTTGATGTGAAATGTCTTACATATACAGTCGGATCCCGCTACAACGCGATCCGACTTACGCGAAATGCCTATAACGCAAGTTTTTCATGAGTAATGAATTTTTTTAGTGAGGACACAAATTACTCGCCTGCAACATGAATTTTTTCGGGAAAGAGCGGCGGAGAGTTAGAATGGGCTTCGTTGACACTAAATATTGGTTTTGTGAATGGACTTTCATCCCTTTAGCATCACTGAAAGCGGAAGTTCACCCACTGTATTAGTCCGAACAACGCTTTGTTTTAGTTTACACAAAAACCGCTCCGATTCTTAACTTTTTTTTTTTTTAATTTTACATATGAACGATGATAAAATACATTCTGATAACATTCTGATCGCGCTGCATAAAACTTCATTTTTTAAATAATAAATATACTTACTATATTTATACTGTTAAGTGCTATAATAATGCTGTTGTGTACATACTGTAAGTACCATACTGCTTTGTTTTAAGTTTCTCTCCTCCCATTAATCATTGATTTTGTGCTAAATTACAGAATTTTATGTCAAATAATAACGCTTTTTCTAAAATACAGAAGAAGTCGGTTCTTTGTAAAAGATACTGCAACATATAAAGTAAGACAAAACAACGTAAGTAGAAGCACAAATTTGTAAATTACTGCAGACACGTGTTTCGGCGTTACAATGAACGCCTTTTTCAATGCAAAAAAAATGAGCTTATGGATGAAAAGACATCCGACAAAAGTGCTTAGTTAGCTTTTGTCGGATGTCTTTTCATCCATACATTGTAAAAAAAAAATCCGGAAACGTTTCTGAGTATATCGTGCAGCTGTGGTTCATGAAAGTTTCAAAAACGTTTCTGAGTATTTCGGAATCCTCTTTCTATAATGTCCAGAAACGTGTCTGAGTATTTCGGAATCCTCTTTCTGTAATTTTCAGAAACGTTTCTGAGTATTTCGGAATCCTCTTTCTGTAATGTCCAGAAACGTGTCTGAGTATTTCGGAATCCTCTTTCTGTAATTTTCAGAAACGTTTCTGAGTATTTCGGAATCCTCTTTCCTTAATTTCCAGAAAAGTTTCTGAGTATTCTGTGCAGCTGTGGTTCATCAAAGTTTCGAAAACGTTTCCGAGTATTTCGGAATTCTCCAAACAATTTTCAAAAACGTTTCCGAGAATTTCGGAATCCTTTTTCCGTGATTTTTTCTAAAATATAATTCTTTATTATAGTATTGCATACCATATCAGTTTCAATTCTTTCATATCTAAGAGCAATAATACAAGCAATTTTAGAATCATTCGTGGATTTTTTTTTTTTTTTGAATTTCTAATGACAAATAGCATGGTTAACAGCATAACATATGCACAGTTATAAATTTTTGAAAAATTATGAAATAATCTAGTAGTTTCATTCCTAATCACAAAATCGTTGGGGAATTGGAGTGGGGGTACCTTCTGAAAAGTGGGGATTGTTTGTTAAACAATCTTAAACTTCAGTTTTTCTCTCAATATTTTCAAGACAAAACTATCAACATATTGTATTTTTAATGCAGAACTTAAAAACATATCTTGTATCAAACTTGATAGCTTTTATCTTCGGATAAAATTTGACAGGACTTACCTACCCTTCGCGTTCCGGAATTCGTTCACCTCAAGTCAATTTCTCTGACAAACAAAGTGTACCGAAAAGTACCAACAAAGAAATTGATGAATTTAAATATGACACCAAGTCCCCCAGCTGGAACCATTCGGGTTGATTCTTTTGTTCTTGCCCTTTTCCAGCTCATCACAAATATAAATACTTATTCAAAATAGGTTACTGATTTTATTTTTACAGTGTGCGCAAAATGCATTATATATTTTATTTATTAAAACATTGAACTCTATTACATGATTATTCCATTTCATGTATACGAGAATCCCCCCCCCCCACCATAAGAGTGATGGTGCACCCATAAAATGCTATGAAGCGCCCCCCCCCCCCTTGAAAAAGCAACATCATATACATTATAAATCAAAGCATCATATACATTATAAATCAAGGCATCATATACATTATAAATCAAAGTATCATATAAATTATAAGTCAAATACTTTAATATGGTGTAAAAATACAAAATTATTTTATTAAGTCTTTTTTTTTTTTTTTTGCTTTTGGTAAAATTGAGGCTCGTAAAACGAAAAAAATGAAGACACTTTTAAATACATAATACATACACAAAATACACAATAGATACATATATGTATCTATTTGTTAAAGAAATTAATACACATTTAACTAATTTAAAGCGTTTCGTTAATGCAAATATTTAAAGAGATATCGTCATTTAGATAATACTGAAGCACTATGTTCCTAATTACAAGAGATAGTTTTTTTTTTACTTCATACAATCTAGCTACACTGTTTACAAGAGAAAGAAAACATGCAACCTTAAAAACGAACTATCAAACCTGACAATTTGCATATTATAACATTTAATTCATAATGCTTGATACATAAATGTTCAGCCAAATATTAACTGAGATTGACACATAAAAACAAAGTACACAATAACACTTATTTAAAGTTTTTTATAATCTTCAATTCATAAATTTTACAGAATAAAACTAGACACACTTGCACTTTAAATATGTGTTTTATGTAATGTAAAATATTTTCAAATTGCAATAGTTCACAACGAAAAAATGATACTGAAGAAAATAGTTTTTTTTAACGAGATTTATATGAACTAAATCTCTTTAAAGTAATAGAGTTGCAAAGCGACTTACCTATTCGTCGGTGGTGGTCTTTTGCAGGCTTTGGTCACCAAAAAGGTGATTTTTATGACAGAATAAAATTCTGCCAACAAAAATTACCCATTTGGTAGAAAGAAGAAAAGTATCCAAGAAAAAAGTAAATTACCTACACAAGTTATGCGACGCAATGAATTTACATGGCGTCCTCTCGGCAGTTATTTGGTTTTTAATTTCAGTTTTTATTCCTTCCGCGAGCATGCGTCGAGAATTTGCACTTCGTACTTAAAAATAAGTGACATAGCTTCAAATTCAATCTCATGACGATACATAAGCAAGAAAATATAAGACTTTAAAATTATCTTCAGTGAATTCATGCGAGGAACAAAACTTCTACTAATCCCCTTGATGAGTGTTACTTCGCATACATGAGTCAGCACTTGTTTTCATTGCGTGCTTTCGAAAGTTTCAGTTTAGATTTGCTGCTGGACTATAAAATTGCCGTGTGAGCTGCGCATGCGTCGACTCTTACTTTCTTGCTAAACGGGAAAGGTTTTTGATTATAGCAGAAAACTGCGGAGGGCGTACGAATCTGTGTATTACGGAAAACTTTTTTGTATATTCAGAGAGTTTTCCGAGATTTTTTACAGTGTAAGCTCATTTTTTTTGCATTGAAAAAGGCGTTCATTGTAACGCCGAAACACGTGTCTGCAGTAATTTACAAATTTGTGCTTCTACTTACGTTGTTTTGTCTTACTTTACTGTTCAGCACAAAGGTATTTATTTATCTTACTGCAACATATAGTTAATAAATGGTTTGAAACAATATGGAGGGTGTTTACAAATGTCTGAAACAATTGGGTATGCGTATAGAAAATTTCTGAACATACGTTGTTCCACTACGCGAAATTCCGAATTACGCGAGGTGTCTTGGAACGCATCCTGTACTCGACTGTACTCAAAAGTGGCAAGAAATTGGTTTTCTCGAATAAAAAATTAATTAGCCGATGAGAAATCCAATCCGCCTAATACTCCTGTCGTACTACAGTCGAGTCCGGACTTACGCGAGGAATGCATTCCAAGACTCTTGGTGTAAGTCGAAATTTCGCGTTGTATGCATAAACATGTGTGTATGCATAAACATTTCTTAGAAACATACTAAATTTTTTAGACATTTGTAAACACCCCTCAAACTGCTTTAAAGCATTCCTCAACTATACACTACAGTTTCTTACATAAAGAACTCAACTTTTACTGTATTTAAAAAATAAAAAAGCTGTTTTATTCAACACTAGTGGTACCCGCACGGCTTCGCCCGGAATAGAAAAATTAAAAGGTCTTTTGGTTCGGCCGATTTTCTTGAAATTTGGCACACAGTTAGTTTGTAGCATGGGGGTGTGCACCTCGAAGCAATTTTTCAAAAATTCGATTTTGTTCTTTTTCTATTCCAATTTTAGGAACAAAATTATCATAAATTCAACGAGTAAATTACGAAATTATATCGTGGAACCGTTACGTGGGCACAAGCCAATTGGCGAGATACGAAATTATCATAACGTGGAACTGTAACATGGATACAAGCCAATTTGCGAGAAAATTCACCACACATTATTTGTAAATATACAGGCGAACCAAAAGCCCTTTTGATTTTTCTATTACGGGCAAAGCCGTGCGGGTACCACTAGTATTCTATGAAAGGATAAATATTAAAAAATTCAACGGATTTAACATTTTGAAATAAAAAATCATGCATGGCAATGAAACTTATGCCAGAAAATCAAATTGATTGTTCAATTTTCTGAGGACATAAAAGATGAGAAGAAGACCAACGTTCCTTGATTCCCCCCACTTACAACACTGTACAGGGTTTGTACGCTCCTTCAAAACTCCTCCAATGCTCCTTCATTTAGGAAATTTTTTGTAAGGGCCCTTCAAACTCCTTCATTTTGGTTTCAACTCCTTCAAAACTCCTTCTTTTTTAGATCAAGACTACACAATCTTCCTCTATGACAGTAATTTAAAATACTTCGATCGATAACTTAGCTTTGTCACAGGGGTGAAGGTATTAGAGCGATTTTAATTTAGGTAATTTGATATATTTTTTTGCATAAAGTGATTTATAAATTGATGTGATTTATAAATTGGTCATAGAAGTCATAAAAGTTAAAAGTGAAAATATTATTAGATGACTAAGACATTTCATAAGTGAATTAAATCATGCTTAAATGGTGCTTGGCTATTTTTTCAAGTATTATGATTATTGCTTTTAACTCCACCACACTCTCAGTAGCAAAAGTCAGCTTGTTCAATATTTAAATATTGAAAATACATTAGTAGATGTACTATATTAAGTGATTTTGTTGAAAAAACAATTGTTTAATAAATCATAGTAACGATATTGTACGAAGTGTTATCCACAAGGGATGTCATGCCTTGAGGGGAAGACGGGTTCATGAAAGTGTGACAAGGGGAAGAGCGAGGGTGACAAAAAGTGACATCTCACTGTTATTGTAGCAATATGTTTATAAAAAATATGACGTGTGACAAAAGGAGGAGTAAGGTGAAGTGGAGTGAAAAAAGGGGGAAGGGGGTCAAATAATGTTGAAAAAAAGTGTAACATTGTTTAAGGACAGCCCGTTAGTACTCCTTCAAAATCTCATTTTACTCCTTCAAAACTCCTTCATTTAATTTCTGAAATTGAGTACGAACTCTGCTGTAGTTCAGACAACTTCTTTCTTGAAAGAATTCACACATGAATGCATTACATGATAAAGATGTTGACCGCATTTTGAAGTCAATGTATTTGTGATTAAATCTGAATTAATGACACATAAGATTGTAAGGTTTTTCTTTGAATATGAGATGGGTATTTAGAGTTTGACAACATTCCTGAAAACAATCTTGTTTTCAAAAGTTTTAAAATTACAATAGTCCTTGTGAGATCGGGCTTTTGTAAATTCCTGGGTTATATAAATCTTTCTGATTATGTTTGTATGTGTTGCCTATGTAATATAGATTAGTTTTCCAATCAGTATTGCCAGATTGGGGGAAATTTCCCCATTTTGGGGAAATCCGGTGCTCTCTGGGGAAACTTTGGGGAAATGAGTTTTGAGGGGAATTCTTTAGTGATGTTTTTTTCTTGGGGAAAATCTGGGGGGAAAAACCTCGGGGAAAAAAGAATTTTTTTCGTATTTTGATTCGCGTCAAGAAGTAGTAGTTACATTGTTTGTATCAAACAGCGTTGGTTTAGCTTTGCTCAACTTTATGGAATTCACATTTCGCATTATGTGGAATATTTTGCTACGGAATTCGCATTAATAGTTTGGTGTGAGTAACTAGTTGATACGTGAAACGGGTAAAAATAAGTGTGATGAAGAATGTTTTTGGATATACAAAAATCATAGTTTAAATGTATATACAGAAGCAGAGTAGTAAATTCAAGTAGGAAAAAAAACACATTTGGCTATTTCTTATCTCTCGGTCAGGCGCTTCTATTTAGGACTAGTGGCACCCGCACTGCTTTGCCCATAGTAGAAAATGAAAAGGTCTTTTGGTTCCCCTGTATATTTACAAATAATGCATGATGAGTTTCTCGCAAATTGACTTGCCCACGTTACGGTTCCACGTCAGATAGTAATTTACTCGTCCATTTTATGATAATTTTGCTAGAGATCCTGACAGACAGAGAGACATTCAGCTTTATTATTAGTAAAGATAAAGAAAGATAAAGATAAAGAAAACAAAAAAACAAAAAAAAAAAAAAGCGAAAATGGGAAGAAAAAAAAAGTTGGGGAATTTTATAAGAAAATTTGGCTATTTGGGGAGAAAAAAATTTTTTTAAGAGACAAGAATATTAGAGGGAGTCGATTCATTTTATGAAAATATTAGTGGAAAAATTATTTTTGAATTTGGGGAATTTTGTTAGAAAACATCGCTTTTAGGGGAAAAGTTGGAAGGGAATTGGGGAAATCTGGATTTAACCATCTGGCACAGGGGCGGATCTAGAGAGGCCATGGGGGGCCATGGCCCCCATGGCCCCTCCCAAGGCCTTGTGATGTTGGAATTTTTTAAGGAAAAAGAAAGAAAAAATATTATGAGAAGATAACACAATTTAACACATGTGTTTTACTGAAAAAGAAGTTAATTGGGAGACAAATTATATCCCTATCCTCAAAACAAAACTTTTATTTCCAAAAATTTTCTCCCATCTTTTACATCATTTCTTGATTCCAAATACAGACACTCGGACGATCTCTAAATGCTGCGGTTCTCAAAGTATACCTATTGTTCGCAATACCAAAGAGGGCCTTAAATTTTCGTTTTTATGGCTTTAATTTCAAAACTAGGGGGAGAACCCCTTTTCCCATGCCCTTTCTCAAATGCTTTGATATGTAGCAAAAAATTGCATTTTAAATCTTTTATTTGGAAAAAATGTCAACGGAAACTAGTTTATCCAGCCCTTATCACTTAACTTGCTTAAACGCAACTTAAATGGAATTTTTTGAGACTTCAATTACAAATGATTTTTGGTAGGTACCCCTCCCTCCTTATATCGTGATGATAGCTTTAAAATGAGGTTTTTTGGAGGAGCTCACGAATCTTCCATCCCTTTCCCTTTCTAAAATATGTATGTAAAAATATAGTTAAAAATCGAATTTTTAGAGCCTCAAAGGCAAAATATTTCCAGGAAGGATGGATTCTAAGCACCTTCACACTTCCTTTAACGTAAGGAAACATTACCTAAAGGTGCATTTTTAGGCTGGACAGCTGAAGAGCTAGAAGAGCACCCCTCCTCTTCTAACTTCTCACTGCATAATGACAGAATATTTTGGTTTCTAAGCTTTATTTTCAAAAAGTATTTTGGGACCAGCGCCCGAAACCTGACCTTTCTCCGTATATCATCAAAAATAGACAAAATGCCTTTTTAGTTTCTTAATTTTTAAAAATTACTCGGAATTGTAAATTTTGAAACACTTTCGAGGGAGATTCCTAAATCCACCCCCTCACCTAATGTCTCGATACTTCGAAAATTGAGTTTTTAAAACTTCATTTTAATAAAATTTCTATGGAGTTCGGAGTTGTTCAAAATTTTCGGATGGCCCCTCCCAAAACAATCGGCTGGATCCGCCACTGATCTGGCAACACTGTTTCCAATAAAGGGAAAAGAAAATGAAAGCATAACTCTAATCAACGAGTAGAAAACTAATTGTAATGGTAAGCTAAATTGATTTCAATAAAATAATATCCAATATTTGGGCAGATCAAATGGATGACACTACTGTTTTCAAGCACTGTGTTAAGAAGGATCCTGTAGACTGAAACAGTACTTCCGCCTTGTCTGCAACCACCCTGGCCACTCAAGGACAAGATATGTCTTCTTTAAAATTATAAACACAGGCCACAATTTAAAATATTTATAATTATTTTTTTCAACTGGGTTGAAACATTTTCCAAAACTTTTAGAGAGGTTTATTTCCGTTTAAAAATCATTTCTGATGGTTTTTAAGAAGCTTTTCAATGCAATGTTCAAAGGCATACATAAAATTTTTTTAGCCAATCAACAGGCTTGCCATGATTAACTAACTGCCTTTCTTTCTAAAATTTTTCTTTTATATACAGTGAAATCCGGTTATAACGAGTTTGAATTGTGTGCATTTTTACTTCTTTTTATAAAAAAAGGAAGTATTGTATTCGCAAAAAAGTTTTCACTCAAAAATCGGCCTCAATTTCTATTTTGCTCACCCCCAAATGAATGTTGAGTTTTTTTTTTCTACCCGACCACACGTGGATATGTGCCTAGGAACCTACAGACACCCGAAATATCCATTTTGACGATCCCCGAGTTAATTACAACGAGTTTTCTCGTGACGTCCGTATGTACGTATGCATGTGCATATGTATCTCGCATAACTCAAAAACGGTATGTCCTAGATAGTTGAAATTTGGTACGTAGATTCCTAGTGGGGTCTCGTTGTGCACCTTCTGTTTTGGTTGCATTCGGATGTTTCTAAAGGGGTCTTTTGCCCCTTTTGGGGGGGGGGGAATCATTGTTAATTTCGACGTAAACTCAAGTTGTGTTCCATTTTTTCGGACACTTGGCGATATATCGCCACTCTTTTGGTCGCCAAGTTTTGTCGCCAACTTGGCAATTTTTTTTTTTAATTTGGTTTCAATTTGGACATTGTTGGTGTTATTTAAAGAGTAAACAATTGAATCACATTAAAATTACCAATAATGGGGAAATGACTTTAAATTGGAGTAAAAGGAAGTCATGTGATGCTCCTTTTTTTTTTTTTTTTTTGACTGAAAATGCATTTTGGTGTATTGGTATTCGTTGTAATGCAATTTCATTACACAGTCACTTGGCGATAGCTCAAAGTCCGATAACTCCAATATTACAATAACTTGAAGTTTTCATCAAGTCCTGAACCCTTTATCTTTAATTCCATGCTAATTATTCCCAATATCTCGAAGTTAACTTCCTTTAACTCGAAGTCTTTCTCGAGATCACTTGAAATATATTTTGAAAGAACGAAAAGAAAAAAGAAACAAACAAACAAGTGACTAAGGGAGAAAAATTAATTCACCTTCACTTGTGGATCCTGCACAATAGGCCTCTAAAGCAAGAAGAGCACCTGCTGAGCCACTGTGCGATAAAGGAGTTACATGTGCGGAAATGAGTTCGCTTGTTTTCTTTTGTTGTACCGTACTGTTTACACCGTTGACATGTTGCAGGCAGGGGTGCCCATCCCCCCCAAGTTCAATGGCGCAAATTCCCTCCCTCCCAAAGTTTTTCTCAACCCTCTTTCTCTTTTTTTATTTTTAGCTTTTTTTTAATTTGATTTATTTTTTAAAAAATCTTTTATTAATTTATTTTTAAATTTTTTAAATTTATTTATTTATTTTTAAATTTATTTATTTTTTAAATTTATTTATTTTTAAATTTATTTATTTATTTTTAAATTTATTTATTTATTTATTTTTAATTATTATTTTATTAGAAAGTTCTGTACTACACCAATAATATACACACACACAGCAACTAATAAATAAATCAAATTAAAACATGAACAGAATAAAATAAAGTAAAATAAATAATTCAATTTAAAAATAAGTAAATAAATGAATTTAAATAAATAAATTTAAAAGAAATTAAAATCACCCCCAAAAATTTTGATGGCGCAACTTGCGCCATAATTCCCTCCTTGTGGGCACCCCCGGTTGCAGGACTACCAAATTTGCTTTTGAGCTGTCGAGTTGTACCTTTAATTCAAAGGCTGACCTAAGTTAAAGTGCGTTCCCCTTCCTTCCTTAACTCGATCGTTTGCTAATAAGTTCCTAGAGACAGAAAGAGTTTTCTTTACTACTGTCTGACCATCTTTTACATGGGAAGTCTAATATCCGGTTTATAGACGGAAATGGAAGCATCTATTAGTTTATAGGAGTGTTAGTTGGTTTGTTACAGATGGGCACTTTTGCCTCTCTATTATTTAGCCTTAGTTTTGGAAAAATGAAAATTTGCTCACAGCAACATTTTCTAAACCTAAAGTATATTCGATCTATATTCTCACGGCAAAAATTAATTAATTTATTTATTTATTCACAACAAAGTTTAGAGCTTATCATTCTGCTTTTACGTTCCTGAACGAAATGAAAACATTTCCTTTTCTTTTTGTTGTTTCCTTGGTAACTACTTTTGCTTCCCCTTATTTTATTTTAGAGAATGCAATAAATGAATAAGGCACTAGTGACATCATAAAACAAGTGCATCAAAATCTCATCCTTATTTTCCCATCTTCCCTGCTAGATTCATTCAGATGGAATTGTCTTTACTTGGCAGAGTGCCAAATTACATACAATCTGTGGTCAAACAGCATTAAAGATGTCTAAGCAAATATTCTGTCAATGATATTGAAAGAAAAATGGAATCCGAATTTGAAACGAACGACGATGTGCACCATCCCTGAAGCAGGAGATCAGGGCGGTCATTCCAAGCTCATCAGCTTGCGAGATCGAGATTCTCGCTCACGTGATTGGTTGTGACGTAGAAATGTGGCAAAGTAGTACAGTCATCCCTCGCTACATCACGCTTCGACTTTCGCAATTTCACTACATCGGCGTTTTTTTCTCGTTTTTTTTTTTTTTCAAATATAGTACTTAGCCTTTTTTATGCGCTTGTGTAAACTTTTTTCTACAAAAGAATAACAAAGTGCATGTCTTTTCAGTAAGGTAAACTTTTAACTAAGGTCTGACAGGCTAGTTGTACGTGGAGGTATAAAATTGCAGAAGTAAGTGTAGGGAATCACTATCTCATTTTAACTGTTAAGCACTAACTGGAAAGTATAAATCACTGTATTATATTACTAGGGGATAAATACATCTGTAAATGGTGTTCAGCAATGCACTAGCTTTTTAAGTTGTATACGTAAATGTAGACGAAGAAAGAGGGCTCCTACGGTCACTAACGGCCAATTGATTCTTCATCGAACAAGTTGAGGTTTTTTCATAGACTAGTGGTAGTGTGAAAGAACTGCGTGTGTGTGTAGTTTATTTCTCAATAATTAACAATGTGATATCTATTACGTCTAACATATCTAATTTTCTCATATTTTGTGCAGTATGTTAAGTAATAGAAATGTAATGGTGGCTAAGGGTGCTGTTTCATGTCTAAGGGCTCTAACTATGATTAAAAACCTATTTAAATTGCCGTAAATAAGTTTTATGCGCTCTAAGTAGAAAAGTATATACAGAATCCTACTTTGCGGAAATTCAGGCATCGCGGTAAAGTCTGGAACGAATTAAACGCGATAAACGAGGGTTGACTGTATTCTAATCTACTCGAACGTAGCCACAAGCTAAGTTCGAGTAGTTTAGAATACTACTTTGCCAGATTTCTACATCACATCCAATCACGTGAGGTAGAATCTCGATCTCGCAAGCTGACGAGCTCGGAATGACCGCCCAGCTCTGTTCAAGTGGTGCTGGCAGTATCGAAATCAAGACCACGTTTTTGATCTTTTTTCTCTCAATATTTTTGATTAAACTACGCATCATGAGCTTAAAAACTTTCAATTTCTGTAATTTTGTCGGTTATATGCAGGGGTGATTGTGAGTTCATCAAAAAATACCTGACAGTTTGGAAGCGAGAACAGGGGGGGGGGAGTAATCTTTGGCCCCTATTACTTAAGTGCACCTTTGCCATAGTTTAAAATAGTTCTGAGTCAAAATAGTGCGTGCACATTTAATAAAATTTTTAATGGATTACAAAGTTACTTTTGAGCTTGTGTTATACAAAATTATCTGGACATTTGTCCAACTTAAGGGATAGGTGTCCATCTTAAGGCTCTTGCAGGTATATTTGATGAGTATTATATAATTTAAAAAAAATTGCGGAGGTAGGGAGATAAAAGCATAACAAAAAAAAAAACATTATTCCGGTATTTTCGGACATAAAAACACCGGAAATACGTCCGAAAATACCGGAAATTTGGTAAAATACCGGAACACAATCACCCCTGTATATGTGCATATTAATTAAAATATCCGATGGTTTCGGTATTAAAATGTTGAATACGGAAACCAGCGGTAAGTAGAACTTCCGATAAGTCAAAGTTTTTCGTCGGTCCCTTTACGTTCGAGTTATTGCGAATCGACTGTGTATATTACAAGCACAAAAGTTTGTCTAGCTGTATAGTTCTACTTAAAAAAGTAGAGATTCAAATGCGATGGTGAGTCGCAATGGACTATTAGTCGATTTTAATGAAATAACATCTCGATGGAACAAATCAACGCCGCAATTCTTTTTAAAGTTCTAAAACCTCACTGTGTCAGGAAGGACTGCGTAGCCTGAAAAGTTCTTCTGCCTTGTCTGCAACCACCTTGGCGATGGCGAGGGAGGAGGTGGCAGCAGGAGAGGGGGCATTCCTCACATGCAGGACCCTCCCACGGAACTCCTCGCGACCTTCATCGAACACAAAGTCGTCCACCAGTTCTCCGTCTTCGGCGATGGCCTGGGCCCTCACTCCCGAGGGTCCCCTGTGGGAGGGAGAAAGGGAATTCAAAACGACTGGTCGAGGAATTTTCACATAGGTTGACATCGTAAATAGAGATTCAATTGATTGAATCTCTATTTACGATGTTAAACAACATACCCGAAACTATCCACTTGCCAGGTGGTGAGGAAAGGTTAACATCGTAAATAGAGATTCAATTGATTTGAATCTCTATTTACGATGTTAAACAACATTCCCGAAACTATCCACTTGCCAGGTAGTGAGGAAAGAAAAAAATAAACTTTGAAAATAAACAGGCTAATTTTTATTAAGGAGGTACTCTAGTCTAGAGGCTTGATTTTAAGGTGCTTTTACAAGCGTAATAGAAAAAAAAACAGTAGCTATTTTCATTATCCATTTTTATCAGTTTTTTATTGATACTTTAAAAGTATAAAAATGCATAATACTTGAAAAAAAAATCAAAATTGAAGTTGGTGGAGGCTGGCCAAGTGGGGACTCTAAAAAAAGGGGGGGTCTCCTGGTTGACATGATTCTAATCCTCCAGGTGGTCTGAAACATATAGTCAAAGTTACTTTTTACTAAACGAGGGTGTAGAATTGTCTGGACGAAGCCGATTTGAAAATAAAAATTTTTACAGAATAGTGTCGTTTTGAGAAAAAAGTTCAATTTTTGGCTCATTTTTTAAACTTTGGTATTTTTTAAAAAATAATAAAAATCAAAAAATACAAAAACCCCCATGTTGAGACAATTTTGATAATACTAAGAAAGTCTGTACCAAATTTTAGGTAAATCGGTGCATTAGAACTCGAGATATCTCGTCGACCGTATCGAAAAACTAGTTTCGAGAAAAACGCGTTTAAAGTTTGCAGTCTCATTTCAGCAAAAGAGTTTATTTCGACAAAACGAACTGTAACTCCAAAAATAATTGAGTTTCCATAAATCCTGTTAGAAACTTATTCTTAAATGTCTAAACTCTAAGGATATGAAAGGAAAAAAAATCGATTTTTTTGCATTTCTAGACTAGAATACCCCCTTAATTCATTTACTTATTTGTAAAAAAATTTAATGAATTTCTTCTTGTGCTGCAAAATTTCTTTCCATTTATATTTTTCAATTCAAAACCTGAATCAATATTATTTGCCTTTTACAATGCTTCCAGTCCACAATTCACAGACTAGTTTTGTCTCATACTACAGCAGTATATGACATTCTGACCAATTCGATTAAATAAAATCATGTCTTTTTGAAAAATACTTTCGTATTTTTACAATAAAAAAACAGGAGTTTAATTTAAAATTTAGAAAAAAAAAAAACTCCTGTGAGAGCAAGGGTGCCCACAGGGGGGGGGGGATTATGGCGCAAGTTGCACCATCAAAATTTTTGGAAGCGATTTTTAATTTTTTTTAAATTAATTTATTTAAATTTATTTATTGATTTAGCTTTATTTTAAATTATTTGTTTTAATTTATTTTATTCTGTTTATATTTTATTTCACTTTTTTATTTAGTTTGTGTGTATGTGTATGTCATTAGAAGTCATAACTTTTCTAATAAAATAATAATAATAATAATAATAATTAAAAATAAATAAATAAAAAATATTTTTAAAAAATAAATAAAAAAAAAAAAGAGAGCTAAAAAATAAAAAAGGAAAAGAGGGTTGAAAAACATATGGGGGGAGGGGGGACTTGCGCCATTAAACTTGGGGGGGGGATGGGCACCCCTGTATGAGAGAGAAAAAGAGTTTGAGAATGACTGCTCAAGAAATTGTCAGATTGAATCTTTACAGGCAATATTTAAAAATATCGCCTTTAGAGATTCAACATGCAATTTAATAGGTATGCCAATATTTAAATGAGACGAACCTCTCAACCTCTTTTGTAAAGCTAAGGATGCATCGACGGCCAATCCGAGTGCTCCAATGTGTAAAACACTTGGCGTAAATGAAATTCACGATAAACGCATAAGTTGCAACTTTATACATATGAATATTTATTTTTAAAGTGGGAAAATGAAAATTTAAGAATTAACATTGCTTCAGTAAAAAAAAAAAGCTGAAGTGTATGTACGATTTTTTCATCCCTCGACAACATGGATTACCATGTGAGAGCTCGGGATTGTTTTTGCAGCAAAAAAAACTAAAGGTAACAAAATAGAAATGACTAGTGAATAAAATAATTATTATATATTGCCGATGGAGTTCTTATGAAAAGGCTGGTCCATAGTTTTTTTTAGTCATTGGAGTAAGAAGTTTAGTCTTGTAGTTTGACTTGAATTACCAGCGATTCCTTTCCAGGGTTCGAAAATATCATGATATTTTCAAAAATATTGAAAAATATTTTTGAAATATTTGAATTGATTCGAAATTCGAATTGATTTGAATCGATTTCGAATATTGAATATTTTAATATTTAAAAATATTGAAAATATCCAATAATTTGATATATATCGGATATTTTGATATTCATCCGATATTTTCAATCAGCACAAATTAAAGTCTTCAATGTAGTAAATGCATCCTCAAATCACTCTTTATTTCCCTATATTTTCTTTATTTTCTTATTTTCTTATTATAATATGTAGACTTAAAATAAGGTTTCTTTCATTATTTATATCTAATATTTGATTTTACATTTTTGTCAATTTTAATTGAGTTACTTAGCATTAGCTGTGAAACTCATTTTTCTTTTGTTAGTTACTTTTACACATTTTTATGATTCAGAAATACACAGTCACAAAACATTTTCTTTTTTCTGAGCTGTGTTTTCTGAGCTCAATGTTTAATATTTAATTAGGCACTTTTAATATGAATATAAAATACGAGTAAATGATGAATATTACATCACTTTGTTATATTCATGATGTATCAATATATCTTTAAAATATAGTACATCACTTTTTAGTTATTTTCAAAAATAAATGAACAATATTAATATGATTCATGTAATTTTTATATTGAAAATACTGCGGGTGAAAAATAAATATCAAAAATATCAAAATAACATGCTGTTTTCAAAATAAATATCGGATATATATCATGATATATATCGACTGATACATATCGGCCAACCCCGTATCCTTTCAGGTCTGAAGCTGGTCATAAATTCAAGAGTGTGTATTTGTAATTTAGACTTTCATAAAATCCAGCATCAACAACTGAGGTTGCCAGGCAAAAATTCAGGCCAAAAATAGCCAACTTGTTGGAAACTCACCCTCCTTTTTGGGCATTTTGGAAATATTTAGAGGGTAATCTACTTTCCCAAAAACTCATGCAAGCATAGAGGAACAAAATCACGAAAATAAAAAACAACAGCGAAAATGTTTGAAACGCTAATTGTGATGACTTCAGAGTTGCAAAACATTTTCCTAATAATCTTTATCTCAGCTTAAGGTGTCTAAGGACCCTTATCCTTCCAAGTTTTTGACTTTCTGAAAAGAAAATAACTGTTATGTATAATTCAATTCTGAACAATTTGATACCTTATTTATTCCCATACGCAAAATTTTTTTCAAGTTATCGAAAAAATGTGTAGACTTTCCCCATACAGATTTATGTTGACAGCATCTGTTTAAACCTCTTTTTCTCAGGTTTCTCATTTTGCGTGCGTGATATCTCATAAAGTTTCTTATATTTTTCCGTAAAACTTTTAAGGCATGTTTGTCTGGTTTATTTTTATGATCTGAACCTAATTTTTTTTTTTTTTTGCTTTATAAGTTAATATCAAAATTTTCTAAAATTTTGGGTGAAAATGCTTTTTTCAATATTAACTTTAATTTGTTAGTCAAAATTTAGGTTCAGATCATAATAATAAATCAGACAAACATGCATGAAAAGTTTTACGGAAATACATAAAAAACTTTCTGAAATATCACGCACGCAAAACGAGAAACCAACAACTGGGAAAAAGAGGCTTAAACAGCTGCTGTTAACATAAATCTCTATGGGGAAAGTTTACGCATTTTTACCATAACTTGAAAAGTTTTTTGCGTATGGTAATAAACAAGGTATCAAGTTGTTCAGAATTAAATTAGACATAACATTTATTTTTTCCAGAAAATCGAAAATTTTGAAGGTCCTTAGACCCCTTAAAATGTGGCAATAAGAAATTAAATCCGGTTCTTATACACCCAAATCTACACTCTGAAGGCCAATTTTGTTAGGTAACCCTAAAAATAGGCGACTGAAAATTTTAGACCTTAATCTTACCCTTTTTATTTAGTTTCGGGACGTTACGTTTTCCGTATGGTGAATATTAAGTAAACTGTCATGCGCGCTTTAAAAACTACATACATGAAATTTTTATCCGTTTTACATGGATAAAAATGTATCGCTAAAAAAGTCAAATCAATGGTTTGACTAAGAAAGTAGACAAACACTTGTTTGGCTAATCCTTTTCAGTTTTTCTTTTTTGGCCAGCTCTTTTCAAAACAAGCCAAATGGGCTATTATTAGCCAAATCCCCAAGTATCAATTGCAGAAACTAAACTGTTAGGCATACCAAATAAATTACAGTAGAAGACCGTTATAACGCCGACCTATATAATGCAATTCTCTATAAAACGCACAACTTTTCACAAGTAAACAACATATTTTGAAGTTTAAAAAATCCCTCTGTTTTGCTTTGCAAGCATTAAAATTGTAAGGCAAATCAAATTTTGAAAGTTTTTCATCTTTCCATCTCATTTCAGAGCTTTTAAATTGAAAATGAGTAGGGGAGACCGGGGCAAGATGACTATGCTAACAATTTTTGTGGTTTATCAATTTATTTTTAAGGACAGTAAAATTAATTTTACATGAGCTATTAGAGTAGTCCTTTGTAGTATTAAATATATTACCATTTAATTTTTCAAATAAAAATAACGAAGGATATTTTTATTTTTTCATAACCTTAACAAATCGTCATCTTGCCCCAGTACTGGGGCAAGATGACTTTGACCTAGGGGCAAGATGACAACGTTGAAAAAGGTTGAACATATTTTATGTTTTGAATATGTTATCTAGTTTTACAAATGGTAACTGTGTTTTTACATGTTACTAAGTATCAAATTAATCGTAATGCATTGTAGCGTAATGTTCAAGTGTTAAGTTGTGCAGCTAACAATAGACACAAATAAAAATATCATTTTCACGATTGAAACATTCCTCATGCCACCACTCTTGGATTTTACAACTCTGGATCTATTCTTCTGTTGGAAGGTCACAAAATTCCATTCTCCAAGCAAGGCATCTTAGAACACTATTCTTTGAATTTGATGCAACTGCATTGTTTAGCATGAATACTGGCCCACAGTAATATATTTGGGCCTACAGGAACTTGATCTGAGTTTTTTTTTACTCCCTTTTTAGCTTCACGAGCTTATTTTCCCTGATTTTTAAAATATTTCTTTTTTTTTTTCCACTTTTCTCCTTGTTCTGACATTTCTTTGATGGTTGCGCTTGTAAGAATGTTTGAGCTTCAGTTTTTGTTTTCTCGAATTGTGTTGCTTTAGGCAATGCAATGAAATCAAAAACATTAACAGGCTTCTTTGGTGTATCGGAATCAGCATTTGCCATAATTTCTGCTTCGTCTGGAAGGTTTATATGTTGGTTTTCTACTCCCAAGATCTGAGGATTAGCACTATTATCATCAGTTTCAGAGCCAACAACGTCATAGTCCGCTAAAAACAAGAAAATTATGAGACTCGATGCCTCATTCTTTAAACCCTTTATCGGCATTTCCAACTATAGCTGCTTTAAAGTAAGCGGTGCTCAAAAGCTCACTAATATTTTTTTCCTGTGATAGTTTGTCCTTGATGAATGACCATAAAGTTGTAACATTCTTGGCTATAGTAGGTGTTTAATCGGCTGAAAAATGACGCATTAGGAGCTAGAGATGATGCGATGTTTGGGGGTGGCAACCCAGCCATGATAATGTTTTTTCACTGCAATATAAGATAGCCTGCAAATCTATGCGAGATTTATGATTGTCAATAATCAACAGAGCAGGAGATTCTTTGCTTGGTTTAATTCATTCAACTAGTCATTTGGTCAACTAGTTTATAAATAGCCCCTGGTCACCCGATTTCGAACGATACCTCCCTTATTCAATGCGCCCTTTAGCATCAGAAGAGAAGCGCAAGGTCGCGTGGACAAACGCACAGCGTTTACAGGAATTTAATCAAGTGGACAACATAGTTAGTTTAATAAATTCCGAAACACGGGCAATAGGCAAGCTCTTCATCTTGCCCCGCGTTGCTGCCCGTCATCTTGCCCCAGATTGCCTGTTTGAACGGATTCTTCTCCATTGCCATAAAAAAAGGCGATAAATTAACATTTATTCATGGTAATGGGTAGTATTTAAACTAAGTTACTCATAAATACTCAAGAGACGCGATATATCCTATATGTATATGCAGCAGAGCTTATTTACACATGCATAAAAGTTATACCGTGGCAACGGTAAACAATCAGAGCTTCAGAACTAACACAAATATGGCGATTTCAGCGTCTCTATACTGTTGCTGAACGAACATCGGATAGGAGAGCCAGTAGCATACAGTTGATGCAGTTACCTAGTTTAAAACGTAAAAATTAAGTCATTCGTCATCTTGCCCCGGTCTCCCCTACTCATAGTAAACAGAAAATACCAGATGGCTCTTGAAAATGCAGCTGTTATGCAAACCATGAAGCTTGCAGAAGTGCAGGATTTTGATTGTGAACCATATTTATTTGTGAATAACTAATTTTAATACGGGTGCTTTAATACTCATTGCAGATAAAACTCATTCTGAAGTGCTAATATATAGATATATTCTGAAGATATTAGTTTCAAAATGTGTGAATTGATCTGTATAACGCCAAAGCCTGTATAACGCAAAAGCTCTGGTCCCAAGGTGTGCGTTATAACGGTCTTCTACTGTATTGCCACCGAATTTGTACATAAAGTTCCCAAACCCGCAAATAGTGAGCTAATGGATTAGTACACTACGCTGGGCGGTCAAACCTCAGTATCCACAGAAATCAGACATTTGAAGAAACTGGTTTTGGATTCAATATTAACAACAAGAAAATTTCAGTAAGTTACCGCCCTATAGCCGGGGCTAAGCAGAGCACGATCATCCTGATATTGTATATGGGGCACATTTCTATTTCAGGGCCCCCCTAAGGTCTGACTAAGATTTTTGAAGACACCAGGCACGAAATTCATTTTGTGCCCCCCCCCCCCATTCCCAATTTTTTTATATGTTGAAGCAATAAAATATTTCAATACTTGCGTTTTTACACAACCATACTAAATTCGGTGGTACCTCATATCACAATATAATATATACATTTAAAAAGTAGAAGAGATGTAGTAGTATACGATAAATATATAAAATGTGGTTAAACGTTGAAGTAAACCAAAATTATCTATGATATAATTTTTATTAGTAAAGACAGAGTAAACTTGGAGTAGTTTTCTGATTTGCAAAAAGATCACATTTTTAAGGGGAATTTTACCAACAAATAGATGTTTTCCTTGTCCTGGCATTTGCAAAACTATCAACGATATCATTGTACTCTAGATTCTGAGTGAAATCATTATTTTTTTTTTATTAGCAGGATAAATTGAGGGGATTTTGGCCCCCCTGAAATCTAAGAGGAGGGGCCTGTACCCCACATGCCCCTGCAGTAATCAGGCTCTGGGGCTAAGGCAGAAATACATAAAATACACCGGCAGCTAAGTCATTCCAGCCGAGGACTGCAGTTTCGTGCTCATTAGCACTCATCAGTCCCGCATAGGAAGTGACTGAGCTGGAGGTGGAAAACCTCTTAAGGAAGCCAAGAGTGCCAAACAAACTGGTAGCTAATACCGTATTTTCCTGCGTATTACGGATAATGCGATGTAAAAAGATTAAGTTTGAATTTAACATACCATTTGAGCAACTAAACTAAAAACGTGAAAAAGTAATTACTTTGAAGGCATAATCAAAACTGATCTGAAATGTAATCTAAAATATATTGATTTCTTCTTGAAATCTTGGTTATAGTAAGCTAATTACTTGAAAAACAGAGTCGAGACAAAGGAGCAAGCGGTCTAATCTTGTGCAAATGTCTACCTATTTCACTGTAATCTTGTTTATTTTACGTGACATAATTCGCCAAGAGGAACATTCAAGCAACGTAAAATAACCAACATACGGGCAGGCAGCGAAGAAGAACATGCATGCTTCGTAAAATTAACAACATCGGTCACTTGTCTGTGCTAATTATATTAGCTACCAGTTTGTTTGGCACTCTTAGCTTCCTCAAGAGGTTTTCCAAATCCAGCTCAGTCCCTTCCTATGCCGGGCTGACGAGTGCTAACGAGCACGAAACCACAGTCCTCGGCTGGAATGACTGAGCTGGCGGTGTATTTCAACAGCAAAATGTTGGAATTGAACTTTAATTTCCGGCGAAAACCAAAACAGGAAGCTTGTGCAATAAAGCTAACGTAATAGAAAACAAAAATGCAAAAAATATTAAAAATTTGCAGTGACCGCCCCTTTTACCTGCTGACGGCAGCACAGTGCTGTACTGTTTTCTCCCTCCCCCCTCCCCCTCAAAAAAAAATACGAAGAGAAAGTAAAACCCACCTGACGACGTCAGAGGTAGTCAGTGCAGGGAAATATTTCTTCAGGACCGCAACTTGGGCTCCGATGTTGAAGTTCTTGTACATTTCGTTCAGGCCGAAGAGCAGATGCTTGCTGGCCAGCCTCCTGAAACCCCTGGAGAGAGGAAAAAAAAACAAGAATTAGACTTTGCATCGCTTCTATGTTCTTAATGTTCATTGTAGAAGTGACTGTAGGTAGGTCCGTCAACAAATACCTAGTTTTTTAAAACACGAAAAATTATATACGAGCATATTATATACAGTAGACCCTCGTTTTACGCGGGTTTATTTTACGTGGTTTCGATGATACGCTTTTTAAGATTTGACGCCTTTGTTTTATTTTACGTGGATGAGTTTCAGTTTTACATGAATGCGGCAATGCGAACAGATAACATTTTTCCTCTTCCAAAATCCAAACTCTTAAAGATTGCAGATGACGCATGATCGACTGCATTTTGGTGTGCTAATCATCGAGCTTGAACCGCCGAAGACATTTTATGCGATTGGGTTCCAGAGCTCTTTCCAGAAGTAAAGTTATTCAACTCACACGGTTCAGAACTCAATGGAAGAAGAGCTTTCAGGAGTGACAAAGGAGGCCAAAACCAACGAGGATACCGAGGTCGTTGACACACAATCAAAAACGTTCACATTGAACATTTTGAGCTATTCCTAGACAATGGAAATGATCTTTCTGATTTGTTAGTGGAGGAAGATTCTATCATGGAAAGAAAAATACTTAATGACTGCCAAAAGACTATCATGGCCAGCTCCTTTTTATAAACAGAACACTAAATTAATGTAAGTTTTCTTTATGCATGTTGCGCATAAAAGTCGATATAAGTACACATTAAATTTTCATAAAATTAGTTACGGCCAGATTTAGGGGAGGGCAGGCGGGGCTACTGTCCCGGGGCCTCCACAATAAAATTTTTACAAAATATCCTAACTTTCACGGCTCGAAAATATCGGATACAGTAGAACCTCTCAATGAGGGACACTAATTTGACCAGACATTTTGTCCCTTAAATAGAGGTGTCCCTTCTTGGGAGGTATTTTAGTTGTTTATGCATGCAATGTGTTAACTTAATATTTTTTATGAACTTAGATTATTAACGGTTAAGATTAAATACTATACACTTTGCATACACAACTAAATAAAATTCACACTTTTTAAATTTTTAATTTTTTAACGTTTTCATTATTTTATTAATTATAATTGAGTCAAAAATTTGGCAAGTAAAAAATTTTGCAGCATAAAGCAATTATTTGGAAGTAATTCATTGCATGAACTTGCTTCATGTCACGTAACTTACAATGTCTTGCATTCAATTCACATTTCAATTACTACATAAAAAGCTAGTCAGATTTTGCCCTCTCCTTTGGCCCTGAGCCTACTTGAATAAATATCTTGATGGGCAAATCGTGCATGTAACTTTCAGCCAAACTTTTACAATATATACTTGTTTCTTTAATATATGTTAATGTTAAACTCTCTTCAATTAATTTCTAGAGGAAAAGTGAAACTTGAATTTCAGTAAATTCACTCTTTCTTATGCATACACATAATTTTTTGTAATGTGACTATCCCTTAAATAGAGTGTCCCTTAATTAGAGGCAAATACATGGAGGTCCCTATTCAAAGGGACTGGGACCAGAAAAAGTGTCCCTTAAATAGAGGTGTCCCTTATTCGGAGGTGTCCCTTAAGGGAGGTTCTACTGTATATACATATGTATCAAAATATTCAGATATATATATCAATGTATCGGATATTTTGGAAAATAGGATGATCTTTTCGAACCCTGATTAGGGGCCTCCACTCCTTCGTTGCCCCGGGGCCTCCACACTTCCAAATCCGGCCCTGAAATTGCTTGTCACTAGACTGAAGTATTTTGTTATCTGCGGGACAAAACCCTTATTTTAACACTGGTACAGTAACCCCTTATTACATCGCGCTTTTCGGGGGACAAAGAAAAAGAGCGATATATCCGAAAGCGCGATATAACGGAGATCATTAAAAATAGTTATAAGTCCAATACACAAGTAAATTAGCATTCGTTCTTTTTGACAAGATTTTTTAATGGTTTGGATGTAGTTCACGAATGTACTATCACACCTATCGAAATTTTAAGTAAATTTTCACCGTCAGAAAGAACATCAAATGGCGAATGAAGACGATCTTACTGAGCTACCGAGAGATTAAGAGTGAGCATTCCAATACCCTCCTATTCCCAATAGACTTTTAGACTTTCTAATCCGTTTGACTTGCTGTAGAAAGGATGTGAAAAGTAAAAGTAACCACATTGTTTACAGAAAACTCCTTTGCCCGTCCAGATCATTCTTACTTTCTTTGATGCTAATCCCGGTCTATGCAAACAAGACCAATCTTTTCTGTACTAAAATAAGAGCATATGTTCTCTTCTACATGGGCTACTATGACACTTGCTTCATGTCTCTCACTCATTGTGAAGGTAATGTATGAATACAACAGAAGATGTCCAGTAGTTTGCAGACTATCTTCAGCTGAAATATACTGCACGGGTATGTATATTTGGATGACAGGAGTTGTGCTGCTGCTTTTCCAGCAAATCCAGAAGAATAGCTTCCTTTTGGTCATTGACAAAATAAAGAAAAAAGAGACCTTCTCTGAGCAATATCATATGTTTTCAGAAATGGCTTCAAACTTAAAGCAAAGTTTTTTTCTTATATTATGCTTTAATATTTCGGGAGACTGAAGAAAGGAGCGATATATCCGAATGAGCAATATAACGAGGCGCGATATAACGAGGGGCTACTGTATTAGGTTTCAATTTATGCAGTTTCGATTTACCCGGCATTTCCGTGGAACGCAACCCCCGCGTAAAAAGAGGGTCCACTGTATAAACACGATCAGAATTGTGAAAAAAAAACTTTACAACTACATAAAGGAAAAACTTGGTGTATCTTTTTCTCTTCTGCTTGTCAACCGATTTTCTTCATTCTTTATTTGTTTAGTAGCTATTGCACAGTTTCAGTACTATCAATAATTTTTTTTAAATCACACTAATTAACGATACCATTAGTTTAAAAAAAACTCAGGCACAGTGAATCAAAGCTCAACAAGTGAAGTATTAGGTAAATGCACTGAACACAAAACAAGTAAAGTATGAAGATGATTCAAATAAAATAAACAAATATGTCAAATACTATAAATAAATGTGTGAGATTTTATTCCTTTTTTTTTTGACTGTTTTAAACGGGAAAACCTGTCGACAGCTTCGCAATGGCAAAGTTGTATTTTCATTTATTTTGGGACTGGGCCTTTTTTTTCCCTTTTCTACAGTTCTGTCACAGACACCCACCAGTGGTCTTGTTCTGTTTTAATTTCATCTTTAGTGAGTCTCTGCTTACTTCATTTAACCAATAGTCCAGTCTAGAAGGCCGGATATCTTTTTTTCGAACATATATAATGTTTCTTGAATGTTCCTATGCTGTTTTCACCTGCCGCTTCCAAATCCGTTGAGTGCCAGACAGGGCCCGATTCGGGAGTGTGGAGGCCCCGGGGCAGCAAAGGAGTGGAGGCCCCAAATCAGGGTTCGAAAAGGTCATCATATTTTCGAAAATATCCGCTACTTTGACATATATCCGAATATTTTGATACATATGTATATATCCGATATTTTCGACCCGTGAAGGTTAGGATATTTTGTAAAAATTTTATTGTGGGGCCCCTTTGTTGTGGACGGTAACTTGTGTCCCCCTCCCACACACACACAAACAAAAAAAAAATATGTAAACATGTAATTCATGCAATTCAAAAACTATCAGGGTTCGTGATTTTTTTAATTTTTTTTTAAACAGAGATTTTTGATCAGATTTTTTTTATTTAAAGAAGATTTTTATTAAATGTTCAAAAATGTGTAGATATTAATTACTTTACCATTTATAAACATAATATATTTCATTAAATAGATGAATCCATTCAACTTACCTAAGATAAGTTCTCTAACTATTCAATAATATTTTAAGATTTATAAATAGGTTATAATGCTTAGATAAGATGTGATTGTATGTCTTGCTAAAAGATAATCGAGTTCTCGAATGATCCCGAATAATTGAGCGATTCGATTACGAGAACTCGATTATGCCCATCAGTAACTTGTAGTGCTACTTCCAGCCAATGGGATGTTTCCACTTTGCTAAATCGGTACTGAGTATTGCCGAGGACAACACGTCATCATTCAACTAAACGTTAAGTACAAACCCCACATCAAAGTACATCAGCAATGAACTCTCCGTGGACCTATCAAGATTTAAAAAAAAAAGAACGCGGACTCACTGTGAGCTGATGAGGCGCGAAAGGTCTCTGGGGTTGAGGTCGGTGAATCGGTAGCCCTTCCTCTTGAAGGCCAGCACTGCGTTGGGGCCCAGCCACACAGATCCATCCATGCGGGGGGTGAAGTGCACCCCCAGGAAGGGGAGCCCGGGTGGGGGACCTGCAAAAAGTAACAGACAGAAAGCTTCAATATCCAGCAGAAGACTGTTATAACGCACACCTCGGGACCAGAGCTGTTGCGTTACTCGGGTTTTTGCATTATACTGTAGAATACCTTTATAATGCCGATCTGTATTACGCAATTCTCTATAAACCGCACAACTTTTCAGAAGTAAACAATAAGTTTTGAAGTTTAAAAAATCCTCCTGTTTTGCCTTGCAAACATAAAAATTGTTAGGAAAATTAAATTTTGAAACAGTTTTTCATCTTTCCATCTTATTTCAAAGCTTTTAAATTGAAAATGAGTACTCAGAGTAAACAGAAAATACCAGATGATTCTTGAAAATGCAGCTGTTATGCAAACCATGAAGCTAGCAGAAGTGCAGCATAGTTCACTTTCTTGTAATAAAGAAACATATTTATTTCTGAATGACTCATTGTATAATTAGTATTTTAATACTCACTATAGATAAAACTTATTCTGAAGTGCTAGTATATAGATATATTTTCAATATTAGTTTTAAAAGTTAGTGAAATGACCTATATAATGCCAAGACCTGTATAACGCAAAAGCTCTGGTCCCGAGGTGTACATTATAATGGTCTTCTACTGTATAGATCATCTCACATATTGTGAAACTAATATATTCAGAATATATTTGTATATTGGCATTTCAGAATAAGTTTTAACTGCAGTTTGTATTGAAGCAATAATTGTACAATGTACTATTCAAAATGTATGTTTCACAATCAAAAAAGCAATAATTATTACTATTCAAAAAGTACAGTCGGCTCTCCGTTTAACGACGCTCTATTTAACGACTTTCTCTGTTTAAAGACGACTTTTCGCGGTCCCAGATGGTCCACTGTAGTGTTAAAAGCATTCTATTTTTTTACGCTCTCTACTTAAGAACGATTTTTTTGCGGTCCCTCGAAAGTCGGTAGACTGAGAGCCGACTGTATGTTTTACAATAAAAATAAAGTGTAATCTATCTTTATGGTTTGCATAACAGCTGCATTTTCAAGAGTGATCCGGTATTTTTCTTTTTTTAAACTGCAAATTCTAATTTTCATTTAAAATCTTTGAATTCAGATAGAAAGATGAAAAACTGTTTAAAAATTTAATTTGCCAAACAATTTTAATGTTTGCAATGCAGAGGGCTTTTTTTAACTGCAAAACTAATTGTTCACATCCGAAAAGTTGTGCGGGCTATAGAGAACTGCGTTATATAGGTCAGCGTTATAAAGGTATTGCACACTATTTACTTAGGAAAATATCGCTACAAAGATGAACTGAAGCACCTTGAAGACAGGGGCTGTAGGTGCCAAAACCAAAAATGTGGAGATGGCCCTGCTAAGCACAAAAGCACTTTTTATCAAAATTGATTTACTCTCCCGAGGTGCAATAAATAAATAACTTTGGGCCTAGGAATAACAGGAAATATCCAACCTTGTTTAGCACAAATGCACAGATTACAGAACAGGATTGGCAAAAACCCGGGGGTTTTTTTAAAAAGCCCATTAATCCAGGGTATTCCGGGTTTTTTTAAAAATAAAAGCTGGGTTTTTTAAAAGAAATGTGGTTTTTTTTTTTTTTTTTTTTTTTTTTTTTTTGTCTTTTTTTAGGAAAAATGTGGGGTACTTGTAGCATATTGTAGCGTAAGTATATGGACAAAGCAAAAAAATTGTCTTGGGGCAAAAAACGCTGGAAAATTCAGCGTTTTTTGAAGAAAAGTAAAAAATATGACGAAACCAAAAAATGGTGAAGTTTCAGATTTCTTAGTTTCTATGATTACCAACAGTTAAGGCAAAGTTTCTTCTTGAGTGATAAAATCTATTGTTCGTTTGTAATTACATTTTTTTTTTTTTTTGCATTTTACTTTATTGTATTTCATTTTGTTATGCAAAACTACTGTAGAACCTCAAGCAGTTTAAATCCCTTTTTACTGAATTCCAGCTTCATCAAGACATTTCTTTGAATTTTATGTCGCCTGTTTTCCTATTCCTGTGTACAGAGTAAGAAATATTAAACTTTTTTGTAAGATAATGAAAATACTGTACCTGTTCTGTTTTCTGTCGACCGTTTGAAAAATCTGTTTATTTCTAAAAAATATATACCTTGTGTTTATTCAAGATTTGTGACGTGTTGGTTAGCAGAAAATAATTCACATGAAAGCCTTTTAACCGGATAATTACATAGCACAAAATAAAGTCAGGTTAAAACTTAAATCTAACTTTAACTTAATGTGCAGTCATTAAACTATTCTATTATTAACTTTTTATTAACAAATTTTCGTTCATCTGTTTGGATGGATTATTGAAACAGGTAGTATATCTATTGACAGGCTAGTAAAAAAATATTTTAAAAATATTATATACATAAAAAGTGTTTCTTTAAAAGTTTTTGCACAAATTTCTTTGAAGCTTAAGCTAGGAGCTGCTTTTATTTCCAATGTACATAAGCGTAGATTTTTTGCAGCGTAAATTTGTAAGCAAAATTCATACTTTTAGTTTTAAAATTAGAAAAACTAAGTTTTTGAAATGATACACATTTAAAATGTGAAAAAGAACAACACAAAAGCGTTATATCATACAAAATCTTCGGATCTAATTTGCGCTTATGTTTTTTTCTCAAATTGGAATTTCCTTTAGTTTCAACTTATTATTGCTTATGATATAGTTAATCTGCGTAGGTGCTAATTACTAAAATAACTTCCCATTTCTTAAATTAGGGACTGAAAAAATAGTTTTCGTCTTATCCAGCAGCGAGATTTGGCTTGTTGGGGGGTGTGAATCTCTTTCTCAAAATACCATATTTTTATATCGAATTACATATGAAACTAGACAGAAATTTTTTCTAGACTTCAAAATCGTGGTTATTTTTTCTGCGATTAACAGCAAAAAATATGCGTACCTTCCAAAGAGACTGGAAACCATCCGGCTATTCTTGCTCGCTTTGAGTAATACACCGCGGTCGTAAGTGCTAAATGAACTCAAATATTTGGTATACACTTGATATTTTTAAAATTTCCGTGGGTCTGGTACAACATTAAGTATTTTTATTTCTCAGTCATCTTAAATGATAGGAGTGAGTCATCTGGAAATTATAAATTTAGATGAAGGTCGGCTGTTTAAGCTCCTCTATATGAGTGTTTTTTTTTTCCTGAAGAAACATAATTTTACACGAAAATAAACTTTTTTTGATGGAAAGTCTGCTTCCAGTTTAACCCTAGGAAAAATATAAATAAAATCAAACCGTAAACGATTTGTAACTGTGACGACAAAAATTTCGCTCTCTACATAAATATAAAAAACAACTGTCATTATGGCAATCTTAAAAATCAGAGCAACACCAACTTTGGTCAAGCGAAGATAATAAGTAACTTGTGATTGCACCCCCCCCCCCCCAAAAAAAAAGAACTTTTTTCGAGTCACTTTGAAATTTGAGGAATGAGAATTCATAATGGAAGACTTACCGGGTAAATGTTGGTGGAGATCATCTTGGCTTTTTCCGGTTTCAGGACCAGGTATTCCCCCCGGAAAAGAATGATCGGGGGGTCCGGGGGGCATCCCGTCAGTCCCGACAGGAGGTCCGACTGCAGCCCCCCACAGGTCACCACCCACTTGCAAGGGATGCTCTGGGGAAAGAAAAGAAGTTTGTGAAACGAAAACCGAGTTTATTCGTTGCTCCTTCACATTTGAACATTTTTTTTTAATAGGAAGAACAATAACTAATGTCCGAATAAAACAAAAAACAAGAAATTAAAATTCTCAAACCATTCTAAATATAAAACTAGATAGTAAAAAGTTTTCCTTGGACAATCCAATCCTCCTCCCCCCCCCCCATAAAAAAGGGGGGTGACAGTTGTATCTATCCCCAAACCAGGGGTAGATCCAGTAATTTTTGTAAGGGGGTTGTCAAGTTTCAGTAGCCAGTAAAGTGGAAGAAAAATCAAGTACAACTAGAACTTTCTTTAAAATAATATGCAAAATAATTTTTTTTCTTTAAAATAATATGTATTAAAATTGTAATGAAAATTGTTGTCGTGAAAACAATTATAAAATTTTTTGAATAAATGAAAATAAAACATTTTTTATGCTTAATGTGTCGAGAAAATTTTCGTTTCAAGGAAAACGAGAAAGGCACAACATTAAAATTTTATGCGACAAAATTAAAAGAAGTACAGGATTGCGGACATACGTTTCAAACTTTGAATTGTAAACTGCCCTGATTAACGCTTGGGGCTTACTGGGCCTAGACTCAGCCCCTGAAATTTAAAACCCCTATTTTTTTCAAAGTTACATTACATGTAAGAGAATTTGTATTTATTAGACTTCAAAAGACAAGTCCTACAAGACTAAAAGTAAAAAGGAATTGACATTGATTACCTACACTAAAGTTTCCAGGACAAAAAATTGACATTTACAAATAATAATAATAATGCAGGGTTGAGTTTTGGACTGTCCAAAACTGGTTAGGACAGGACAGGAGGTTTTCACCGTCCAAAACTGTCTAAAACTGTCCAAAAGTGTCCGAAACTGTCGAAAACTAAAGCGGTGTAATCTAACCAATTCTTATTCACTGCACTATTCGTAATGCATAAATATAGATATTAATGAGGTTTAATTTATACATATATATATATATACACTGGTGTCCAAAAGTTAAGCATAATTGCTATTTATGTGAGTAATGAATGAAATATACATAGGAATAGGAGTAAACGTGATATGCGAGTGCAACACGGTTACAAAACAATGAAACTATTAAAAAAAACTGTAATTTTTACTTTTATTATTCAAAAGAATAGTTTGAAAGAAAATTAGGCGTATGAGGAATCTGCTCTTCACACACAAAAAAAGAAAAAAAAATATGATACTGAAGTTTAAAAATGTGTATGACCACGTCTGACAGCCATGCACTCTGCACACCGATCACTGATGCTTTCTATGACATGGTGGATGAGTTGTGGGCTCAAACAGTTCCAAGCATGCTGGAGAGCTCTTTTTAGCTCCGGAACGGAGCTTGGCGGGAACGAATGGGCTGGAAGTTCTCTCGCGAGAATATCCCAGTCATGTTTAATAGGGTTCGAATCAGGGGAATTCTCTGCCCACGTCATTCGCTAGATATTTTCTGATTCAAGGAAGTTTTCGACCACAGCTGTACGGGGATATGGCGCATTATCACCCATGAATATGAAGTCAGGACCGACAGCACCTCGAAACAAGCAAACATAAGGTTCAAGAACTTCGTCTCTGTATCTTTTACCAGTGACAGGACCTTTCTCGCCCATAAGGAGGTCGCTGCGACCGTCCAACATAATGCCCGCCCACACCATTACTCCCACTGACGCAAAGTGATGTCTTTCTCTTATGTTTCGCGGTTGGAAACGAGTCCCCTTTTCTCTCCATGCTGTTACCTGATGAGAATCACTCTGTAGAGTAAAGCGGGACTCATCACTCATCATCACATTGGCTCGCTGTCCCCACACCCCAATGGTGATGTTGCAAGCCCCAGTTTAAACAAACGAGTTTATGCGCTGACGTGAGAGGAATGCAAATTGCTGGTCTTCTGGCATACAGACCAACATGATTGAGTCTCCTGTAAACAGTTTGCCTCGAAATTGTTATTCCTGTGGCGGCACTGAGCGCCAAACTCAGTTCTCTGGTACAGCTGTCCCTATGACGTCACGCAGAAATTGCCAGAAATTGATCTTGGCGAGCGGTTTTGACTTTTGTTCGACCTGGTACTAGTCGTCGGGGAACATCTCTCGTATTTTGAAACCTCTGTCACAGTCTCAAGATTACACACTGAAGCACATTAAGAATACGAGACACTTCGGATTGTGATCGTTCAGATTCCAGCATTCCAACGATTATTTCCTCCGCAAACATGTCCAATTGGCACCTTTGTACCATTATTAATCTTGTTTCACCAAAACCATTGTTTTTTGGTACAGCAATTGCATGAAACGCGCCTGAACTTTCTAAAATGTGAGAGTCGTTTTATCCACACTCCGACATGCGCACCTATTTTGCGAATGATACCATCGACTATGACATTTTGCATAAGCATAATGTTTCTTCTTCAACCAATGAATCTCCATAAGTAATTTTATATAATTTTATGAACATTTACAAGAATTTTCTCACATTTTATGAATTATGCTTAACTTTTGGACAGCAGTGTACAGTAAACTCCCGATTATTCGCGGAATAGGGTGGCACGGTAACCGCAAATAGCGAAACCGCGGATAATCCAAATAATAAGTAATAAACAATACTTAGTGTATACGATGGCAAAAAAAAATATATATATATGTATATATTAATAACACTCGCGCATGCATTTAAATTATAACTGAAAACATTGCTACATTGCATCTACGGACATTGATTATAAAAAACTGTAAAATCTAAAAGCGAACAATCACACGATCATAATTTTGGGGGGGAATGTGAAAAGAGCCGCGGATAATCCGAGCAGCGGTTAATCCGACCGCCGATAATCGGGAGTTTACTGTATATATATATATAATGATATTTGATAATATTTTTCTCCAAAATATTCATTTAAAAAATATTTTACTTTAAAAAGTTGTCAATAACTGTTACATAAAAAATTCCTTATGTAACAGTTGGTAGAGTTGTGAAAAGAAATTCACAACACTACCAAGACAACTAATTTCAGTTCCATTCATAACTCAAAGGAATGTTATTAAATGTACAATATTTAGGTGCAAAAAAAAAAGGTCTTTGCAAATAGGTTTTACATGATGTTTTAGTAAAAACTATTTTTTAAATCATAGATTAAAGAATGGGAAACTGATGTGATGATTAAACACTAATGCTATAAAACTTGTGCTATTCTTTTTTTAATTCATATTTTTAATACAATACATTCTGTAACAAAAAAAAATTGTAATTTATTGCATTTAAGTCAAGTATTACACTATGTTTTGAACACTTTCTTTTGCACACATGCATAAATGTCGAAAAATTTGGTTTGTGGAAGAAAAAAAGACTCCAGCATACAAATTGAAATTTTAATGAAGAATTTAACTTCTACATAACTAGATTAAAATCAGCTGAATAAATAAGTTACATATATATTTATACTTGAATGCTCACTTTGAATAAATATATTAAACACTCAAAAAATAATTTTGACACATTTTGTTCTGTTTTTGACATTTTCTCACAAAATATAGTTTCTCAAAAAGTAGTTTTGGACACTAGGATTTTGAACAGGATGGTAAAAACCTTGTTAACCCTGCTCTCATTTGCACACACGCATAAAGATAAGGAAATTTGGTTACTAATGTCAAAAAAAACTAAATTATCTCATGCATACAAATTTTAATTTTAATCAAGAATTCAACTTCAATGTAACTGGATTAAAATCAGCTGCATAAATAAGTTGAATGCTCTCATTGAACAAATGTTCAATATAAAACATTACTTTGATACATTTTATTCTGTTTTTGATCTTTTCTCACAGAATAAAATTTTTCTAAAAATATAGTTTCAGACACTTTCACAGTTTTGGACAGGACGGTAAAAATCAGGGTTTTTACCATAGTGTCCAAAACCTTGCCAACCCTAGGAAAAATAAAATAATAATAATAAAGAAAATGTTTCTTATCACAGGGGGGTCAGCTGACCCTTTGCCACCCCCCCCCCCCCCCTGAATCCGTCCAAACAGTCGATGGCTTCGTTAAATGTAGAAGAGTAGAAGCAATTTTGTCTCATCATACCTAGACGGGCGATTTTCTATTTCACACTTACCAACCTCCGAAGGAATAAAAACAGGAGATTCCACAAGAGGTATATATGTGATTCACCAGAGACATATCTTCACAACAGAATTATTAAATTATGCATTTAAATAACATGAATACTAAATTTAAAGTGAAATGGCGATTTTTCGCAGATGTAAGCAAATTGGTAGCGGCAATAAAAAACACTGCAAAGGAAAAACCAAATAATAAGGAGCGAATTTGCTTAAAGTTTTGTACATTCCTCAGTCTCTACCAAAAAAGTATAGCTACAAAAATTTAATTACTAAAATCCCTCCCCCCCCAAAAAAAAAAAATCAATATATAATGAAAATAAAATATAAAATAAGTAGGTAGAGGGTAGCACATGTTAAAACAACTTCAGACTTTCAAAATAATTGAAATATTTTCAAGATGCAAAGGGATTGAAATCTGCTGTCATTTTCAGCAAAGCATGTGCTTCGTTGAACAATGCAATGTGGAAAGCTTCCAAAAAATTAATTTTTACTAAACCAGTTATTAATTGGAAAAATTCTTACTCCCTAACATTGGTGTACAGTAGAAGACCGTTATAACGCACTCTTTGGGACCAGAGCTTTTGCGTTATACAGGTTTTTGCGTTATATAGATCATTTCACACATTTTGAAACTAATATTCAGAATATATCTATATGTTGGCACTTCAGAATGAGTTTTATCTGCAATGAGTATTAAAGCACCAGTATTAAAATTAGTTATTCACAAATAAATATGGTTCACAATCAAAATCCTGCACTTCTGCTAGCTTCATGGTTTGCTTAACAGCTGCATTTTCAAGAGCCATCTGGTGTTTTCTGTATACTATGAGTACTCATTTCCAATTTAAAAGCTTTGAAATAAGATAGAAAGATGAAAAACCATTTCCAAATTTGGTTTTCCTTACAACTTTAGTGCTTGCAAAGCAAAACAGAGGGCTTTTTAAAACTTCAAAACCTATTGCTTACTTCTGAAAAGTGGTGCGTTTTATAGAGAATTGCGTTACATAGGTCGGCGTTATAACGGTCTTCTACTTTACTAGAACAGGGCGATATCTATTGAGAAAAAAGTGTAAGTTCTTTATGATTGAATGAAAAAACTGCAAAAACGGGAGAAAATCGTAAAAAACGGTAAATTGGTAGATGGAAGCAATAAACCGGAGTCTCCCGATGAAACAGTAGAGTTGGCGAGTATGCTATTTGGTCAGTGAGTGGGGGAGGGGAGACGAAGGGGGGTACCCACCGTGGATTTCCCGCAGACAAGGCATCCGGACTCTCCCCTGGCCACGAAGTGCTTGACCTCAAAGTCCAGGTAGAGGTCGGCCCCCGAGGTCCGGCAGTCGTCGGCATAGCAACGGGCGACCTGCTTCCAGTCCACTATGCCCGTGGAAGGGGACCAGATGGCTTTTAATCCCTGGAAACAAGATCGAAATTAATTTTATTTATTGTCATTTTGCACACTAAACATGGTTAAATACAAACTTAAGTTTGACCCATAAAGTTTTACGAAGCAATTTTGAGTTCCTCTTTTATGAAATCAGAACTTGCCCGTAAATGGACGAAAAGACTGAATTTTGAATCATTAATTTGTGTTATTCCTCTTTAGAGGAGGTCAAGTTACAGAGGTTTTCCTTCATTATATGAGATAGTGCTAATTCCGTTCCTGACAAAAGTGGTCAACTTTACTGGTTTTACTGTACCTGTACGTGGGGCTCCATCTTGCGGATGTCCTCGGGGCCCAGCAACCGGATGTCCTTGACCCCGTTCTCCAGGGCATTTGATACAGGGCCTCCAACCGGCCGATTTCTTCCGGTTCGACCGCAACCACCAGCTGCAAGGACAAACAGAAGGTCAATGGCAAGGCCATGCGAATAACTTATATGCCAATGCTTGGCATTTGCATAAATATATTAATTATTTTTCCCCAGAATCAGCTCATATGCAATAGAGTAGAGTGAAAAAAAAATCGAATTTCGAAAAGCCTGGGGTTTTAAAAGTAGCCTTTTAGCTTCAATAGCTACTTTTAAGATCCCTTAGCATCTTAGCCTCCAAGGATAATATCTTAAAGTTCCTAAATTACTCCAAAAAAATCAATCTTATTTGAGATTTTTATATGAAATTTAAAATATATATCATTTCAAAAAATATTTTTAGGTGTAAATGTTAACTCTAAATGAAATCAATACCTTCTAGACCCCTACTTCAGAATAATCCCTACTGCAGTAAAGTATCTTTTTTTTTTAATACTCAAAAACAGCAAAATAGACTAAAAATCGACTTTTTCTTCTATTTTCATGCGATGTTGCAAAACAAAACTACTAAACAATAATTTATTACATTACATTTAAGAACTTTTGCAGCATGTCATTGTTGTAGTTTTTTATAGAAAAATGGTACAATCCAATTAGGGTTTAAAATCCCGTGCCAAAATCAGTCCCGCCCGATTTCAGGATTGTAAAATGTCAATCCCGTGGATCCATTATCACGTGGATCCACGTGGATTATATATATCATGGATTATATATATCGTGGATCACGTGGGATCCATGGGTCAATCCCGTGGATCCCACGTGAATGACTTTATTCTTCAAAAATTTTAAATTTTATGATAAAGAGAAAACGTTTTGCTTTTTAGGATGTACTGCTTTTATTACTCGAATTAGTAGTCTTCTTGAATTCCGTATAGCAATTGTAAAGTACTACAAAACCTGATCCCAATTAGCAACTGTCATTTGGTACGCAAAAATTGTGCCGCTCGTATGGGATGGTCAAGGAGTTTTACTCTATATGTAACGTAGTGCTAGATGAAAACACGTGCTGTGACTCTACTGCAATTAGTTTGAATAAAATTAAATAATTGTGGACATTTAGAAAAAGATCCACATTAACTTCATCACCTTGTGAAATAGATTTCTCTCTTTTTTTTATGCTGGGTTTTTGCTCGAGAACTGCAAATTTTGGTCAAAACTGATGTCTGTTGGATATGCATGTTGCTGTATCTAATTCAACTTGCATTGATAATACCGTCTTTGTTGCTTCATTAATGTTGTTCACTGTATCAGTTAATTTAATTCATTACAGCAAGAGGCAAATACCGTTTGATTTCACCAAGTCGCAGTCTCAGAAAAAGTGTTTTGATAACTTCGCTAATTTTACTTCTCACTTTGAAGAGGAATTCAGAAACATGAGCATCTTAACTTACTGCCCCATCATGAAAGTCATCCCGTGTTTCATACAAGTTTCTGTCGCCATTTTTAAAATTGGGTCAAATACATAAATAATATCATATTTTTCATTCTTTCTTCTTCGGAGAGCCATACTTGTAGTTTTTAGGTTTTGAGTGCATTACTAAAGCTTACAGAAGTGCTCCAACATAGCATTCAGGCTACTCAGCGTATTTTAGAATATGTAATACACTTTCTTTACTTTTTAAGCGCAATTTACTGGATAAATTTTAGTGATGATTTTCGAAAATGCTTATAAGTTGCACGCATTTTCTCAATTGCTTCCACTGTTGGTCGAATGAGACAAAGTTTTTCTTGCAGATATACGATTAAGGAGACTCAAACTATGCTTGTGAAAAGATGATGCTTGTGAAAATAATCGTTTTATGAGCGGCAAAGGCTGGAAAACACTTGAATGGAAAGAACTTGCGGGATTGGGAATCCTGCGGGATTGAGAGCGAAATCCTGCGGGATCAATCCCACTAAATGTCCTGTGGGATCCTGCAGGATTCGGGATCCGGATTTCAGGATTGAAAACCGTGAATCCAATTAACAAGCATCCAGGAAAAACTTTTTTTTTTTACCAGTAAAAAAGTGTCGATCATAAAATCTCAGAAATCCCTTTTAACAAATTTTCCTTTACACGAGTCCAAATCAACTTTACTCAACTTCAAACAGGGTTACCTTCTTAATAGGGTGGAGGGGGGGGATGAATTTCCGAGTTTCGAAATGTACAAGTCATTTTCTTCGCGAGTGCCAAAGAGCAAAAAACATAAAATTGCAACTCCAGTTGAACATCATTGTACAATAATAAAAGAACCCAGCTCAAAATACACATGACCCATACTTGCCAACCTTTGAAGGAAAAAAAACAGGAGGTTCCACTACAGGTATTATAGGTAATTAACCAACAACATATTTCACAACAAAATTATTAAATTATGCTTTTAAATAACATGAATACTTAAATTTAGAGAACTGGGGATTTTTCGCAGATGTTAGCTAATTGGTAGCAGGAATAAAAAACACTGCAAAGGAAAAACCAAATAACGAGTGACTTCACTTAAAGTTATGTACATTTCCTAGTTTCTACCAAAAAGGTTGCTACAAAAATTTAATTACTAAAATCCAAAAAAAATCAATATTTTATGAAAATAAAATATAAAATAAGTAGGTATAAGGTAGCACATCTTAAAATAACTTCAAACTTTTAAAGTAATTGAAATATTTTCAAGACGGAAAGGGATTGAAATCTGCTGCCATTTTCGGCAAAGCACGTCCTTCGTTGAACATGCAATTTGGAAATCTTCCAAAATTAAATTTTACTAAATGCGTTATCAATTGAAAAAATTCTTTCCCCTGACATTGGTGAATGACTAGAAAAGAGCGCCATCTATTGAGAAGAAAGTGAAACATTTTGATGATTGATTGAAGAAAAACTGCAAAAACAAGAGAAAATGGTAAAAAACGAGAAATTGGGAGATGGAAGTAAAAAAGAGAAGTCTCCCGTTAAAAACAGTAGAGTTGGCAAGTATGCATGTCTTATAACAGTTCTGCATGGAGAAACTGAAATTATACAGCAAAACACTATTAATTTCTCAACATTTAATGAGCAGCCACTTGACAACTTGGTTGTTATTGGTTGGTGCAAAGGTACCAACTGGAGATGTACCGAGTACTTGGTAACTACTCGGTACTCGACCAAATTTTGATCAGATACTCGGCCAATACAGTGCAGTTGTATAAAATGGAACATTTTTGAGACAGAGTTTACAATTAATAAAGAAGTGCAACCATATAATATACTGCAATCATTTTCAATTCAAATTAACAAGTCAAATTTAAATTTTGAGAATAATGAAGTTTAATATGCTTCAACGGAGTCCATCTTTATTTTAATGTCCCCAAAGTTTATAAAACTTATTTAGTAAAAATGGGGCAATGTAAAAAATATGAAATTTTTGTATTATTAAGTTTGGCAGACTAGAATTATAATAGCTTGATATAATGTGTTTTCATTCCAATACGATTAATCATACCTTTTATTCATTTGTTGATTTCTAATTTTAAAAATAACTTTTTTATAAAATTTTTTACACAAACACGCACACAAACAACTCTTAAATAATGCATGATTAAATTTCAGCTGGAATTTTGTTTTAAAAACTATTTTACGGACATTGCGGTCCATACTACTAATGCAATGAGTTCAAATTCATCGCGTGTCTGTCTGTGGTTCTTCTTTAAACGTAAGTGGAACTCGATAACTCGTTACTTGTACCAGTAATGAAAGGCCGAGTACCAAGTACTCGGCAACTCGACCAAAGTGCTACTCGGTACGTCTCCTAGTACCAACATGAATACTTGTGTGACAGGATACGTCATTTGTTGTCTAGAGACAAAAGAATGAATGAATATTTTATCTCTGGTGTCAACACTCCTAGTTCTTGGCCTCACTCACAATTTGAGTTTTTATTGATGGTATACGATTAAGATTCATCGACTGCACAAATGACCAGAAACTTTCAACACTACATTTTGCGCTACTATCATTACGCATCTGTCCGCCTTGGGTAGGGTAACAGTACGCAAGAGTCCCAAAAAGCTTTAGCTTTTATAGTGCTTTCCTTCAGAATAAAAAATCTTTATTTATCAAGTTTCAATTCTCAAAAGACTGCATCAAGACTGTTTCTATAGGAATTTCACTAACACAAAAAACTTGACATTTGTGGCACCAAAACTTGAGGAGATATTCGAGTTTGAAGTTTTAAGGGACCATACAGAAGATGAGACTGGAACTTATCGCCCTTTCAGAAGAATGACAGTTAGTCAAAGTAAAAAAATTAAGTACTTATATTTTTCATTGCTATTCAAAAATAAATGAGAATGTTATGCCACAATACTCAAAAACACACTACAAAACCTTGAAAAATTTGAAAAACCACACTCTATACACACATATAATTTTAAAAACACTTGCTTACGGCCAGGGGCGGATACAGAAAAATCTTTTGGAGGGGGCCCTGGAAATTGAATACCCTCCCCCCCCCCCAAAAAAAATGTTTCATAAGAAAGTTTTCATGACTTTATTTTTTTTTCGTTTTGGATCCCTTCAGGCCAATGAATCTACTTTTCCAAGTACATAAATATTATACACTAATATACTTTGAATGTGGATGTAAAACATCTTAATCGTTTCAAGTCAATAAAGAACTAAACCCTGTATATAATGTTACCGAGATGCTATGCAATGAGCGGTTTTAATTAGGAAAATTGTCATTATGATTATAGCACGAGGGCAAGGTTATTAAATAATCCAGTACCTCATTTGAGTGTTTTAAATTAATTTACACTCTACTATTATATGATAAAGAAAATCATAGTTAACCAATAATTAACATTTTTAATAAAAATGTTAATCATTAGTTTCATCATAGAAGAACTGATATTACGCTTCCTTGAATTCCAAACCAGCGAGTTAAATGTATTCTGCCACTTTGGCCAACGACTCCAGTGCTTCTGATTTTGCAAACAAAAATACTTTTATTCAAAATATGCTGTGTGTGTTTTGTGTTCTTTTTAAGTAATTATAAAAAAAAAATCTATAGAGAAATCAATTAAAATTTTTTTTTAAAAAAATTCTTAAAATAATTGATTCTTTTGGGGATGGGGGGCACTGGCCCCCAAAAGGTGTTATTGATGGCGAATGAAAAGTGGTGTAAGTCACAAAACGCTGCGTTTCATATCTCGGTGAATATTGGTAGTACTAATGACAAGCTTTTTGGAGTTGGAATTATTTTTCAATGGAGATTATTTCCCTTAATATAACTCGGGGCCCGTATAAAAAGTTAAATTTTGTATTTTTTGACTCATTTTTACTTTTGCTTCAAACTTTCAATATCTTAACTCCGCATCTGACTTTGAACATTTTTGCAGTTGGAAGTATGCATCTAGGACTAAGGGTTGCGAAAATAAAAGTCTTACAGGTTAAAATGGAACACCCTGTATATCATGATCAGTGATGTGCCGGATCGTTAAAAAAAGTAGATCCGCGGATACGGATACGGATCATTAGTGTCAAGATCCGCGGATACGGATCTCAAAATTTTTTTTACCCAATTCAACTATCCAAGTGTAAAATTTGTTACGGAAGGTATTCTCGTCAGAATAATGGCAGTTTCTTCAAAAAATGTCAACTGTGGCGAAAATATATAATCAAGACTATGATTTACTCTTTAAAGAAATCTCCGTTAAAATTGAGAGAGAGTTGGAAGGAATGGGCCAGCGCTGCATTAATGCTTAGATGGAATGTGAAAAATTATTTCTAGCTTACTCGGTAGATGTAGGATACAGGAGCAAGAGTAAAGCTGCTACTGGACAGGCTAGAAATAATTTTTCGCAGTTTATTTCAGCATAAATGAAGCGCTGACCCACTCCACCGAACTTACTCTGATCGACAAAATACAGAGCCCAGGAACACCTTTACAAACAGTAAATACAATAGAGAATTTAGTCTCCCTTTTTTTGAAGGATGCCGAGAAAAAAAATGAATAACAGGAACTCCAAATCAATAACAAAAACTAATATTAAATTAAAAAATAAAAAACCAAAACATGTCCTAGAGAGTCGATCTTATATTAAGATAAATTTCTCGGGTCAGATTACACATTTGTTGACAAATATGAACTGACAGCAGATAAACATTTTAAATCATTTCTCCTCATCTTCCGACTATGAAATCGCTACCGATCACGCGTATAAGGGCTTAGAATTGCATTTAAAATTTACTTAACAAGATCATAGCTCCTACTGTATATCAGTTGGAAGTTTCAAATAAATATCAAATGCAGAAAACTTCGTTCTTTCAATCAGGGACAACATTTTTAACGTAAGGGTAAATTTTTACTACCCTAATTGTGAAAAAACTTTAAGTCAGTTTTTAATTAATATCTCCGGTAATTAAAGTTCTACAAAAACGAGGCCGAGCTAAGAACACTTTCAATCAAGTCACCTTTTGAACGAAAAATGAACTATCAAAATCGGTTCATCTGTTTAGGAGCTACGATGCCATAAAAAGACACACTGATACACACTTTTAAAACTTATTTCCCCTTCCTTTTTGCAACGGGGGGGGGGATATACACATTGGCTTCTGAAATGATACCTTAAAATTTAAATAGGAAATAAAACCTAATTTAAACGGAATTTAATAGTCATTTATTCAAATATTTAAAAAATTTTAGAATAGAAATGATCCGTTCAAGATCCGGCAAAAAAGTAACGGATACGGATCTTTATTTTCCCTCGGATACGGATACGGATATCCGGAACATCACTAATAATGATATATATCAGCGAACCCTGGATACCAATAACAAATAATCTCGGCCACTCGATAAAATTTGTCCGATCGAGCCCGGATTTGCTCACCTTCCCGCACTTCTTGTAGGGGATGTTTTTCTTGGTGCAGTACGAATATTACTATAATACTACAAAATATTACTATAACAGAAAACTTGACAGTTGTGCGACCAAAACTCGAGGAGATATTCGAGTTTGAAGTTTTAAGGCACCATACAGAAAATGAGATTGGAACTTATCACCCTTTCACAAGAATGTCAGTTTGTCGAAGTAAAAAAATTAAGTATTTATATTTTTCATTGCTATTCGAAAATAAATGAGAATGTCATGCTACAATACTCAAAAACACACTACAAAACCTTGAAAAATTTGAAAACCACTCTATACACACATATCATTTTAAAAACACTTGCTTACGGCTATATTTCCCCCCAAAAGGTGTTATTGACGGCGAGTGAAAAGTGGTGTAAGTCACAAAAACGCTGTGTTTCATATCTTGGTGAATATTGGTAGTACTAATGGACAAGCTTTTTCGAGTTGGAATTATTTTTCAAAGGAGATTATTGCCCGAATTATTAGTTAGGGGACCTGGGGTCTATATAAAAAGTTAAATTTTGTATTTTTTTGACTCATTTTTATTTTTGCTTCAAACTCTCATTACCTTAACTCTGCATCTGATTTTGAACATTTTTGCGGTTGGAAGCATGCATCTAGGACTTAGGTTTGCGAAAATAAAAGTCTTACAGGTTAAAATGGAACATCCTGTATATCATGATATATATCAGCAAACCCTGGATATCAATAACAAACAATCTCGGTTGCTCGAAAAAAATTGTCTGATTTGAATCAGGGTGCTCACCTTCCCGCACTTCTTGTAGGGGGTGTTTTTGTTGGTGCAGTACTGGTAGGCCAGGTCTAGGCCCTCCACACAGAGTTTGGCCTTCAGGGAGCCTGGGGTGTAGTAGAGGCCAGAGTGCACCACCCCACTGTTGTGCCCACTCTGGTGCATAGCTGCGAGGAAGAGTCAAAATCACATCACAGTTAGAAAGATCATCAGGATTGGCTTTCTGCTGGCAGAAACTGGTTTCTGCCCTGCTGGTGGCAGAAACTGGTTATAACCGGTTAAAACGGGCAGAAACTGGCAAAAATTAAAAAGCATCTGTATTAATTCAAGTAATAACAGTTGTTTAAATAAACTAAAAAATGTAATTCCATTTCATCATTGTAAAAAATAAAACTCATTGCCCTTGATTTAGTTTGATCAGAAAGAGAACTGTTTAACTGCAGATGCTCGTAACATTTGCATTAATCTAAAGGACGAGAATCTTAAGGGCACTTAAGAAAAAGAAGTGACATACAGATTTAAACATTAAGTTACTGGTTGTCATTTGCTAGCTTATAAATTCGTATTGGGTATCAAAGATTTCTTTTATGTCATTTTTTGAGTTTTTGCCAGTTTTTTGCCATAAATGTGGCAGAATGGGGTTTTTGCCATGCCGGTTTTACCGGTTTCTACCAGTGATTTTAACCACTTCGGCAGAAACTTGCCAACCCTTGTCGAGCGGTTTGAAGGCGAGGGTGTTTCGTATTTCATTGATGACTAATGATGTAAGCACATAGATGTTTTATTACTGGACGGAGTTACAGCAACACACAAGTACACGGAAGCGCGAAAACAGAACAACAGAATAACCACGCACTCAGATAGCCTTAGCATACATCAACACAGAGCGGGGCGCCGTCTAGCGGCCAAAGCTCCCGCGACAACCCTGAAGATCATAAAATAGAATACATTTGTGTATAGGGGAAGGTGGGGCACTTTGGGACACTGTACATTTCAGCTTTAATTTTGTATACAGAAATTAGTTCTCTCAGAACACCATCAATGATAGCAGGATTTACTCTTCTCGGAATTTCTCACACGAGCTGGAAAAGACCGATCTCATTTTCTTTGTTTTGAAAGGTTCGGAGTTGCATTAAACAGTGTTTTCGTTGTTAAACTTTTTAGTAGGAAATGAAATAATTTCAATCGCAGCATGTGAGAAGTAAAACATGTCCTTTCATAAAACAGTGGAAAACATTTAACGCAAAGCTGAAAGGACCGAAAAAAAAAATGTCATGGTAAACGAATTTCGTGTCGAAAGATTTATATTTAAGCGCACGGTACACGGTCCGGATCGCTATACCAGTTTACGTAAACCGATTTTTCATGTTGAGCGTTTTCGTGTTAAACGTATTTCACTGTTAGTTTAAGGTATTGTACTGCTAAGCTTAACTTTTAAAAAGTTGATATATAATTACAATCTTAAGTGTGGCACTTGGACACTGTCCCAGCCTGCTTCACCAATGTACAGTACAGAAAAAGCCTAGTTCATTGTCTTTACTAATAATAAAGCTGAAAGTCTCTCTGTCCAAAGGATGTCTGGATGTCTGTGACACGCATAGCGCCTAGACCGTTCGGCCGATTCTCATGAAATTTGGCACAAAGTTAGTTTGTAGCATGGGGGTGTGCACCTCGAAGCGATGTTTCGAACATTCGACGTGGTTCTTTTTCTATTCCAATTTTAAGAACAAAAATATCATAAGATGGACGAGTAAATTACGAAATTATCATAACGTAAAACCGTAACATGGGCAAGCCAATGGGCGAGATACGAAATTATCATAATGTGGAACCGTAACATGGGCAAGCCAACTGGCGAGAAAATGCACCATACATTATTTGTAAATATACAGGCGAACCAAAAGACCTTTTGATTTTTCCATTACGGGCAAAGCCATGCGGGTATCACTAGTACTTAATAAATCTAACGATTTTGAATGAACTAAAATTGAGAAAATGGCCACTGTTTCACAGAAAATTGATTTTTCTTTGTATTAAAATAACAGAAATAGTGAGATCCAGAAAAGAAAATATCAAGTTCTCTGCTGTTGATGCATCTGTTGTTGAACCGAAAATGTTCTCAGCAAATATATTTCAATTATTTAGATGACATTTATGAGGATTATTGCTGGTGAGCCAAGGTGCCCCACTAAATAATCAGGGTTGTAGTTTTGGCCAGACAAAACTGATTTTATCCAGGCCACTGGCTAAAACTGGATTTAACCACCATAGGCCAAAAACTAAATTACATGAAAATACACTTCTAATTTATATGTATGTGAGAGATGTGTGTTTTGCAACTAATAAATCTGTTAGTTGGAAGTTGTTTAATTAAGCACAGTAATTTTAGTTAATTAAATATAATGTTAGTGAAGTAATTTACATTATTATAACAATAGTAGTGAACAAATTTCAACTTTCTTCAAAATGAATAACTGAAATGGCTCACAACTAAAACAAAAGACATAAAGAATACAAAACAACCTGTAACATAAAGATAGTAACTTTTCAGTAGTGTTGCTTTTTAATTTTCAAAAGTGTTTCCCCCCCTGTACCTTTAATTTTGTTCTTAAAAAAATGCCTATATATGTTTCTAATAAGAAGTTTTTTTTTTTTCTCTCATTTATTCTTCAAATTACTTGAAATACTTCCAAATACTTTGTACCAGTGTTGGGCATTAATCAACTAAATCCTCTATCGACTAAAGTAATCTGACTCCCATTTAGTTCAGACTAATATTTAAAAATTTAATTCAATTGCAGACGAAGATTAACGTTAGTT